>NC_141693.1:1495046605-1495325605 GCF_964263255.1 Lissotriton vulgaris
CCCTCTGACACCTGGTGCTCCGGGTCTGTACTTCACAAATTGACGCCCTTTGGGGTCTGTATGGCGGTTTGACCGCGTGAATCGCCTTCGGGCGAGATCTGTGCACCTCTTTATTCGGGTGTGGCCTAGCGCGCTTGAGGGGTACGTAGACCCGGTCCCGGCGAGGAGGGTCTGCGCGCTTGGGGGTTGGTGCAGCCCACCTGCCACGTCAGCTGGCCCAAAACGTGATCGCAGCCGCTGGGCCTGCCCACATTCGAGAACTTTCTCGGTTGCCGCCCTCTTGGGTGCCCCGCATTTGCCCTTGGTTCCGACATGGAAGGGGAGTATGATGAGGAGGCCTGCCCCTATCTGCAGGATGATGAGTTTTATCAGGCAGTGGACAGCTCCATCTATCGTTGTGTGACGGAGGTGGTAGGGCCCATGGAGGACCGCCTTTCGGCCCGCATCGTAGAGGAGTGTGCCAAGCTGGCAGCGGCGCAGGTGCCGCCGCCCCCCGAGCTCCCGGGGACGTCCGGCGGGTTGCCGCCCGCTCCGAAGAGACCCCGGGGTGAGGGGCCTTCATCGGAGCCCCAAGGCGTGGATAAGGGCGCCTTCGAGCGTCTTCGTGACGCCTTCCTGGCCAAGGCGACGGCGGTGCCTCCGACGCCCTTGGTGGACCCTGGCACTTCGGGCGGTCTGTCAACGGCGCCCGCTTCCCCGATCTACGACTCTCCGGACACGGATGACGACGGGGAGTCGACCCGGTCTTGGCTCCCGGCGCCTTCGGGAAAGGAGATGCCCCGAGATGAGTCGGGCATGCTGGACCCGGACGAGATCGTCCACCCCCGATCCGCGGCCTGGGCCCCGGGGGAGACGGTGGCGAAGTTTGTCGCGGGCCGGCTGCGCAAGCCCCTGGAGAAGGAGGCGAGGGGTTGCCTGCGCGGGGAATGCCCTCGGCCTACTTTGGAGGGGAAGGTGGCTATGACCCCAGAATTGGACCCCAAAATGGCCACCTTCCTGGCGAAATTCATGAAGGACCCCAGGAAGGGGATCGATCGGTCCTGGCGGGCCTGCCAGGACAAGCTGTTGGATGCGGTCGGGCCCGCCACGAAGATCCTCGATATGGCGGAGGAGGCTCGAGCGAATGGCACCGCCATTTCACCGGAGGTGCTCTCCAACTGGGCCCAGAGGGTGATCGTCTTCTTGGGCAACGCCAACTGTGCCCTGTCCACGGAGCGGCGGCGGTCGCTCCTTATTAAACTGGACCCGAAGCTGGGGGACCTGGCCTCGTCGGAGGCAGGTGCAGTGGCCCAGGGTGGCCTCTTCGGTGAACCTTTCATCCGCGAGCTTGGAAAGTTCGTGAACACGTTCACGTCGCTGGACAAGGCCCAGTCCAGCATCAAGAGGGTGTTTCACCAGCGTTTTTCTGGAGGGGCCGGTCGCGGCAGGGGCCGCGCGATCGGCCGTGGTCAGCAGACCAACAACCGTGGACAAGGCTCCGGAAGAGGTCAGTACCAGACCTCGGCCAACTACACCAATTTCTACCCCACAAGGGGACAACGCTATGGTGGAAGAGGATTCCAAAAGAAGTCCGGACAAGGAAATGCCCCCGGTAAGTGTACTTTGCTTGGATCAAGTTCCGATTGGGGGGCGGCTGGCAAGCTTTTACGGGGAGTGGGAGTTGCTCACTGCCGATGCTTGGGTTTTGCAAACTGTGAGAGGTTTCCATATAGAGTTTCACGACCAGCCAACTCAGGTGAGGCCCCCGCGCCCAATGGTTTTCTCAGATTCCGACGCGCGATTGATAGACGGGGAGGTCTCGGACTTGCTGCGCAAGGGAGCCATCCGCCTATCAACGCGCCACCCGCATGGGTTCCTCAGCAACGTCTTCTTGGTAGACAAGACGGATGGGGGCAAGAGGCCTGTGATCAACCTCAAGGAATTCAATGGGTGGTTGGTCTACCGTCACTTCAAGATGGAGGGGATCCACCTCCTTCGGGACGTGCTCCTCCCTCGGGATTGGATGGTGCGACTGGATCTCAAGGATGCCTACTTGGTCGTTCCCATCCACCCCCCTCATCGTCGCTTCCTACAATTCCTGTGGGACGGCCAGGTGTTCGAATTCACCGCCCTGCCGTTCGGCCTTTCTTCGGCCCCGTGGTGCTTCACGAAGGTCCTTCACCCGGTGGTGGAGTTTCTCAGAAGCCAGGGGGTCCGTATGATAGTTTACTTAGACGACATCCTCCTCATGGGGCAGTGCCCGGAGGTGCTGGCAGGACAACTGCGTCAAGCGGTCGGCCTGCTTCAGAGACTGGGGTTCGTCGTCAACGGCTCCAAGTCGGTCTTGGTTCCCACTCAGCAGATCACCTTTTTAGGTTTCGTGGTGGACTCGGTGCAGGCGGTCTTGAGCCTACCGAGCCGGAAGGTCGCAAAGATACGGCACCTGCTTCGGCAGACGATCGCGAGGGATCGGACGTCACTGCGCCATGTCGCCAAGGTGGTGGGTCTTCTGTCGTCCTCCATCCAGGCGATTTTCCCGGGCCCGCTGCACTACAGGGCTCTTCAGCGCCTGAAAGCGCAGCATTTGCGCCGTGGGATGTGTTACGATCAGTGGGTTCCCCTCACGGACGAAGTGAAGGAGGAGATGTCATGGTGGCTGTCTCACATGGAGGCATGGAATGGGCGAGCGATCTTCGGGTCGGCTCCGGACTTAATTATAGAGTCCGACGCCAGCGGGTCGGGCTGGGGCGCCCGGTGCGGGGATTTTTCCACCGGCGGCGCCTGGTCGTCAGAAGAACAACAATTGCATATCAATTGTTTGGAGCTCCTTGCGGGCTCCTTCGCGGTTCGCTGTTGGACCAAGGATTCGGTCAGGGCTTGTGTCCTGCTCCGGATGGACAATGTTTCGGCGGTCCGATATGTGAACCACCTGGGAGGTCCTCGGTCCCGCGCCTTGGCGGATTTAGCGAAGGACTTCTGGGATTATTGCCTGTCTCGTCACATTGCGTTGACGGCGGAGTATCTGCCAGGCCAGTCCAATCAAGTAGCGGATTGGCACTCTCGACATCTCAGGGATGCCAGCCAGTGGAAACTGGATCCGGGAGTCTTCCGGTGGCTACACTCCCTTTGGGGCCCCTTCTCGGTGGACCTCTTCGCGTCCCGTCTCGACCACCAGCTGCCGCGGTTTTACAGCTGGAGGCCGGACCCTCTGGCGGAGGCCACGGACGCGTTCTTGCAGGATTGGAGTCGGGAACAGCCGTTTGCGTTTCCCCCGTTCTCCATGATCATGCGAACGGCGGCTCAAATACGCCGCCAGGGTGCGGACCTGGTGTTGGTTACACCGCTGTGGAGGTCTCAAGTGTGGTTTCCGGTTCTTCTGGAACTTTCCTGGGATTTTCCAATCCTACTCCCCCTGTTTCCTCTGCTCCTGACGAGCCCGGATCGGGAACCTCACCCTCTCGTCATGCAGAACACTCTCCGCCTCGTGGCGTGGAGGCTCTCAGGAGACGCTGGACGCTCCCGGGCCTTTCGGGGTCGGCTGAGCACTTGCTCTCCAAAGCATGGGCCGATAGTACGACGAAGCGTTACAGATCCGCTTGGCTTAAGTGGATGCGTTGGTGTTTACGAAGGGATTTGGATCCCATGGTCGCTGGCCTTGTTCCCGTGCTGAATTTCCTGGCTCATTTGGCCGACAAGGGTTTGGCGTATAGAACGATCAATGCTATCCGGTCGGCGATTTCTGCGGGCCATGATAACATCGATGGCCATCCGGTAGGGGAACACCCTTTTGTGTGCCGGCTTCTGCGAGCGGTTCGCCTCGCGCTGCCGCCAGAGCCCAGGTACTCCGTCCTTTGGGACGTCAATTTGGTCCTGAACCTGTTCCTATCGTGGCCAGCGAATTCTTATCTGTCTCTGAAGGAGCTTTCGGCGAAATTAGCCATGTTGTTATGTCTGGTCTCTTGTAGGCGCGTCTCGGACGTGCGCGCGCTGGATGTTTCTGCACGCATTTTTTCCCCGGAGGGGGTTACTTTTACGGTGGGTCGACGCACTAAGACGTCGTCGCGTTCCATTTCTTATCCAGCCTTTACTGACACTCCTAAGTTGTGTGTTGTGCAATGCCTCAAAGCATATGAAGACCTGACATTAGATCTTCGCCCTCCGGGCGAGCGTCAGTTGTTGATTGCCCTGCGGAAGCCACACAAAGCTGTCTCCTCCCCCACTATCGCTAGGTGGGTGCGTTGGGTCATGCAAGAAGCGGGCATCAATACTTCTCTCTTTGGAGCACACTCCGCCAGGGGGGCCATGGCCTCTAAGGCATTCTCGGTGGGTGCTCGTCTGGAGGACCTTATGCGAGCGGCGGACTGGTCCTCGGATTCCACCTTCAAGAGGTTTTATTTTAAGCCGGTGGTGGATTTAGCTCAGTTGGTGGTAAGTAAGCTTTAAACTAGCATAATCTGAAGCCTCCGGTCCTGACATAGAATCGAAATTTGCCTAGCTTACGTAACGGTAAGTTTCAATTCTATTAAGGACACGGAGGCGAGGATTATCCCACCCGGACTACGGTGGTGTCTCTACCCACCCGTATGGCAGTAAGTAAAGCGTTTTCCTTTACGTTGTCTGTACTGTGTTGTTCACTGAATGCTCCTCGCCTTGTTGTAACCGTTTCCTGGGCCACCTCCCTGATGCTGTTCCTTTTTTGGCAGGCAACGACGGGGCTAAACAGGACCAATGAGGCTTAGCGTGATCTGCGCGAAGAAAGAGGAGGAAGATGATGGGAAGTCCGGTTATATAGGGATGATGAACAGTGACAAAGGACTGTGGACTATGATTATAACAAAGAGACTCTTGGGAGTTGTTGTTGATTTTTTGTTGAACATTACGTCAATGCTTTATGTTTAAAGCATTTTTTGTTCTTATTATATCTTTTCCTAAGCTGCTGTGGTTTCTTTATGTTAATAAAGCGAAGGAAGATATAGCATAATCCTCGCCTCCGTGTCCTTAATAGAATTGAAACTTACCGTTACGTAAGCTAGGCAAATTTCGATTCTTCTAACGTTACAAATCCAACGTAATAGTTTTAGGAGCAACATTTATCCCCAGAGTCTTAGTCCATCTTGCTAGCAACTTTTGACACCCATTTGGTCTAAAGTTGCTAAGACACTGATACATCCGACTAATTTTTTATTTAGCTTTTTCCTCATACAGGCAATCCCATACTTCTGATTTAGACACTGTTGTTAATGCTAGATGATTCACTAAATAATCTCTACTTTGGAGATACTTGAAATACATCTGATCCGGGAGATTATAAAGAAGCTGCAAGTTCTCAAATATCCTCAGGCTATTACAGTTGTACAGTTTGCTCAAATGTTGGACCCCATACCTGTGTCATGGAACACCTCCGGTAACATGGAATTATCCCATAATGGTAGTTTATCATGAAAAAATGACAGATTGAATTTAACAAGGTTCGCCATATATTCACATTGTCTCTAAAAGTCTTAAATCTGACCCTTTTAAAATAATTGGGGATATTAATTTTATATAAAAACATTCGACATTCAGGTTGAGGTTCCGTGAATTCTGAACCCGTTTCATAAAGGTCATGGTATCGTTACGAATTTGGTAGTAGCGAACCGTAAATGGCGAGTGCGGCAAGTACGAGTGTTTTCGTCATGTTAGATCGATGGATTCACTACGTATTTAGGGATTTCGTTCTGAACCCGCAGGTTCCATTTTGTGTACGGCAGCCATTTTGTGGTTGCCCTCACATTGGCCAATGACTACGGCCGAACGAGCCTTTGGACACGTACGCGTTAACTGACTTTTAGATGACCTGAGCGAACTGACCTCGTTGCCTGAAGCTAACCTTGCTAAGCCAGTTCCTTGTTCGGTAGCTGATCGAGATAGAGATCAAAGAGCAGAACATTGTTGAGTTTATTGTACACGCACACACCCCTTTATCTTGCCTCACATCTGTTTCTGTTCCTTCTTTTATGGCCTATTTATGGTTTAGGTTGTGGTCTTTTATTATGGGTTTGTCCGGCCTGTCCGAGCAAGAATGTTGGGCTTTCCCGTGTAATTGATGGTGGGCTGGACAACTGAAAAGTGGGTTTGTCGTCATGCGATACCTTTTGCAATGTTACCTATGATTGGACAATTCGTAAATAATGGGTGTTTGTCAGGAATGTGATTTTTAGCATAAAAGACGATGTCTCGCAATACGAAAATTGAGCAGTCTCTAGCTAACCTACTTGTGTCGTACTTCGTAGACTTCTGTTCCTGGTTGCAGCCAATAAATTTGATCTTTGACGTCACCGAGAAGTATCCTGTGTCTCTGTATTCTAAGACAGGAGCACCCGAAGACTTTGGGCGTGCCCCTGGCGCCGCTGGGTTCTAAAATCTGGTTCTTCAAGGTCCCAAAACTAATTGGTGAAAGAAATCTTGGTTATCAGAACCAAAAGGCTGCGAAGATGACTCGCAAATGCGGCCCAGAAATACATTTTAAAATTTGGGAACTCCAGCCCACCTTGATTATACGGATGTTTAAATAAATCAATTGTGCGTCTTGCTTTTTTGTAACCCTTCTAATTTCCTAAAAAAAAATAGAAACAAGGAGAGGAATCGATCGAAACAGGTATAAAAACGTAGGGAATACCTCCATTTTAATGATATTACACCTCCCTATTATACCATTGGGGAGCTTATGCAAGCTTTTCAATCTTTTAGTCATCTTTTCTAACAGGGGCTCATAATTCAAGATGTGTACACGCTCAATCTGCACTGAGATACACACCCCCAGATATGTGACTACTGAGCACACTCCTGCTATATGTCGAGCAGGGCAAAAATTAAAAATCACTTCAGTTTTTTGAATATTCAGCTTATAGCCTGACAGAAGACCACATTTTCTCACTTCCTGTTCTACACAACTAATCGCTGTTTCTGAGTCAGTTGTGAAAACCGCTATATCGTCCGCATAAGCGGTTACCTTTAAATGACTTTCTCCTGATACAAGTGGTGGAATTTGTGTATTAAAATGTAATGCCCAGATGAATGGCTCAATATATAGAGCAAACAGGGGGCATAAAGGGCATCCCTGTCTAGGGCCGCTATACATAAAGAAAGGTGCAGATTTTATTTATTTATTTATTTCCAAGGTGTTATATAGCGCTACTGGACCCGAGGGTATCAGAGCGCTTTACATGATAGGTAAAATATTTACAACAAAATAAACAGTGTGCATTAATCATGAGTGACATAAAACAAGGCATTCAAATGAACGGGGGTAGAGGGGCTCGGAGATAAATAGGGGGCAGGGAGTGTCGAAATTCAAATGGAGATGGGAGTGTAGACCGGGGGAGAGGAGGGAGAAAGGAGGGGACGGTGTTGGGAGGAGGCGAGAACCAGGGAGCAAGGAGCGAACAGTGTCAGAAATTCAGTGAAATTATGTACCCCAATATTTGTTGAGAAGGAGTAATTTGAGTCTTTTTTTGAAGAGAGGATAGGAGGGGTTACAGGGATGGTCTTTGGGGAAAGAATTCCAGATCATGGGCGCGTTACCAGAAAATGCACGAGATTGGGCTTTTTTGTATTTGAGTCTAGGAAGGATTAGGACAAGGAAGTTGGTGCTCCTCAGGGACCTGGAGCACCCAGCTTTTTGCAATTTCTCTGCCAGGTAGGAGGGGGTGTTTAGGTGAAGGGCTTTGTGCGTGATACATGCAATCTTATAGGTGGATCTTCCTTCAATTGGGAGCCAGTTGAGGTTTTTTAGGACCGGAAAGATGTGGTCGAATTTTTTACAATCGGAGAGAAGTCTGGCGGCAAGGTTGAGAACACATTTGATCGGTGCTAAGTGGACTTTAGGGGTGCCAGCGAGTGTGGCGTTACCATAGTCGATACGGGAGGGGACTAGTGATTGGACAACGATTTTACAGTCGTCAGCTGGTATGAAAGGTTTGAGTTTTCTGAGGTGGTGGAGGGTGAAGAGGGCTCCTTTGTCAGCATTTTTGATGTGTGGGATGAGATTTAGGTTATGATCAATGCTGATGCCTAAGGATTTGACAGAATTCGAGGGGGAGAGGGAGCAGTTGGGAGCTGTTAAATCCTTTATCCAGAATTGAATGGGAAGGGAGTTGCTTTTAGGAGTGAAAAGGATGATTTCAGTTTTTTTCGGGTTAAGTTTGAGATGATTAAGGTGGAACCAAGCTTGTACTTTAATCAGGGTATCGTTGAGGTGAAGGATGTCATTATGAGTTTTAATCCTGTAGTATAGTTGGGTGTCGTCTGCATAGATATGGTAACATAATTTAGTTTGTTTGAGGATGAGGGTGAGAGGTTCCATGAATAGGTAAAATAAGGTAGGGGAGAGGATAGTGCCTTGTGGAACACCAAGTGAGTTACGTTGGGGCTTGGAGAGGCAGTGACTGAGCTTAATTTGTTGGGATCTATTTTGAAGGAACGAGGAGAACCATTTGAGTACGGTGCCCTCAATACCAAAGCGAGCTTCAAGGGTGTTAAGAAGGGTGGGATGATGGACAGTATCAAAAGCAGCCAAGAGGTCAAGGAGGATTAGTAGAGAGGATTCACCTTTGTCTAAGGAGCGATGGATGTCATCTGTAATATTGAGCATGGCAATTTCGGTACTGCATCCTTTTCTGAAACCAGATTGGAATATGTATTGGAGATTGAAGGAGGCGATATGGTTATCTAGTTGGGATAGGACACATTTTTCCAGGGCTTTTGAGAGGAAAGGTAGGTTAGAGATGGGGCGTAGGTTGTTAAGGTCATTAGGGTCCGCAAAGGTGTTTTTGAGGATGGGGAGATTTGGCCTAGCTGAAGGGAGGCGGGAACACAGCCCGTGGAAAGAGAGGAATTGATGATGTTGATCTAAACCGGAGCAATGACATGTTTGAGTTCTTGGACCAGGTGAGAGGGAAGAGGATCTTTAGTGTGAGAGGATGGTTTGAGTTTAGAGATGATATTGGTGACAGCGGTTTCGGAAACCGGGGAGAATTCGCTCCAGGAGGCATAATTATTAGCATGGTGGTATGTGACAGTGGAGACAGGTTGGGGGAGAACATTAAGGGGATTAGAGGGAACTTGTGGCTGGGTGGAAGAGGATGAACTAGTGTTAGGGGTGTTATGGGGGGAGTTGATTGAAGGGAGGTTGGGGTGAGAGAGGGGTGGAGGTGAAGGAGAGTTCAATCGGGTTGATTTTATTAGAAAAGAAGCTGGCGATTTCTTCGCATCGTTCCACAGAGGCTGGAATTTTCGGGGGCCAGAGGACGTTTGCTTTTTAACAATGTTAAATAGTTCTCTGGGGCGGTTTCTGGCCTGGTCTAGTTGTGACCGGAGATAGGAGGCTTTTTCCTTGAAGATATGTTTTTTGTAGTGGGCTCTGGCATTTCTAAGGAGGGCCAGATTGTCAGAGGTGGGAAGGTTCCTCCAGGCCCGTTCTGATTGTCTGAGGGCCCGTATTTCCTTATTGAGGTCAGAGTTGAACCAGGATTTGGACAGGAAATGTTTTTGTTGTTTGATTTTTATTGGGGCAATTTGGTCAAGGGCTTCAAGAATAGAATTATTGTAATGATCGGTTAGGTCATTGGTGCTGTGGGTGAGAGGTGCGAGAAGTAAGTGAGTTTTAATAGTGGATTCTAGTTCGCCCGGCGGAATACGGTGAAGTTTACGAGTAGGTTTCAGAGGTAGACTGTCAATGGGGGTGGTGCGAATAATGGAGCTATTCAAGGTGAAGAGGATGAGGTGGTGATCGGACCAGTCGACAGGAAGGATATTAGAGAGGGAGGCCAGATCCTTGCTAGTCAGATTAGCAATAAGGGTGGCACCTTTGGCGTGAGTTGGGGATTGGCAGAGTTGAGTCAGGTCAGTGATGTCCATGATGCCGTTAAATATGGAGACTGCGGGGTCATCATTTTTATTCCAGTGGATGTTGTAGTTCCCAAGAAAGAGATTTTTAGAGTGGGAGAGCGATGCTTGAGTAATAAGATCCGACATCTCTTCAGTAAAAGCGATACAGTTACCAGGAGGGTGGTAGATAGTGTGAAGCCTAATGGCGGGGGAGCCAGGAATGTTGATATCATTGCATAGGTACTCAAATGTGGAAGGGTCTTGAACATGGACCGTCGAGAGATTAAGATCTTCTTTAAAGATTAGGGCAAGGCCACCTCCTATTTGCTCGCTTCTATCTTTCTTAATGATGGAATAACCAGGGGGATCAGCTGGTCGGGGATAGGAGTGGAATGAGGGTTAAGCCAGGTTTCAGTAAGGAATGCTATGTGAATGTTTTCGCTGAGAATGGATTCCGCAATCTTAGTTGCGTTGGCAGAGGCGGATCGGCAATTAATCAACATGCACGAGAGGGGGTTGGGGTTGGGCGTTTGGGTGGGGGGAAAGGGGGTACAGGTCTGAGTTGTTTGGGGGTCTGGGAGATGCTGGAAGAAGGGGGAGTCTGCTTGTACCAATGAGAACTGGGATAGAGGACTGAAGGTTAAGGGGAGTGGAGGGAAAGGAAGATGATGGAGAGATGAGGGAGCTTGTATGAGAGTTAACTTCTAAGGCTGTCGTGCAGGTGTCAAGCTGTGGAGGGGGGACGTGTTGGCATGGAAGGGCGGGATGTTTTTGTTAATTTCAGTATGTTCGGATAGGTTAGAGACGTTCGTGGGGGAGTTGGGCAATGGGGAGTGTTGGTGTTGGTAGCAAAGGAGTGGGCTTTAAGGAGGAGTGAGACATCCGTTTTGAGGGAGGAGAGTTCGATGACAAAGGACGATAGGAGAAGTTCAACATTAAGGAATGATTGTGTAAGAAGTGAGGATTGAAGTGGCTCAATAGTGTTTATGAAGTTAGAGTGGTCTCAGGGTCGGAGATAGAAGGGAGGACAGGGGGGATAGCCTGGGGGAGGTAGGACACCTGAATTGTGATGAGGGGGAGGATCAACATTGGGGAGAGGGGGGGCACAGGAGATAGACGGAGGTGGGGCATTCAAATTGGGTAGAAGGATTGGAAAAAGGGGCGGAGAGACAGTGGGGGGTGGCGTCACTGGTGTATTGTGGGTTGCATGAGAGAACGAGGGAGTGTGAGAGGGAGGAATAAGAGGGGAGGACGAAGGCAGTAATGAGGGGCTAAGGGGGACGTTAAGCGGGGAGGGCGAGGGAGAAGTGCATCAGAGGATGGGGTAAAGTGGAATTCAGAGGGAGATGGGGGTGTAGAAGAAAGTGCGCTATTAGTAAGGGGATAATAGGGGGAAGGAGGGGAGGGGTGGGAGTGTCGATGAGGAGTTGTTTAAGGTGGAGGATGGGGGTGATTGATCAAGGGTAGATCATAAGGAGAAGAGGGAGCAGCAGAGCATAAAGAGTTCAGGGTTGAGGGTGAAGCAAGTGTGGGCGTGCAGTTGACGGGGGCATTAGACAATTTAGAGGCATCATTAGGGGAGGTGGGAGAGTCAATGGCGGAGGCAGAAGTTAGGGGGTAGGTTAGGGGACTGGGATACACGGGTATCTGGACAGGTTGTACTCTTGCGTGCTGGGGAGGGGAGACGTGATGGGGAATAGGGATCCGGATTGGGGGAACAGGAGGGGGAAGCAGAGTGGGGAGTAAGGGGGGGAAGGGGGAGAGCAGAGTCAGTACTGTGGATAGAGATAGAGTAGGAGGCCGGCGAGGCCAATTGGTGTTGTGAGGAGGAGGTAGTGTTGGGAGCAAGAGTGGGTGAGTTTGTGAGGGGGAGGGGGGGCTCGGAGGGGATTGGGCATTGGAGACAGTGGCGGAGTTGGGGGCACGAATGGACATAGGAGATTGGGTATCACAGAGGGGGGAGTGGACGGTAACACAGGGAGAAGAGAAGGGGGGTAGGAGAAACAGTGGATAGTGATGGACCCAGGGGTTGGGGTGTATCAGAGAGAAGAGACAGGGGGGCAGGGGAAGAGAAGAGAGGTGATGGGTCATAGGGTTGATGGCGTGATAGGGGAGCATTCAAGGATTGTAAAAGGAGTTGTGATAACCCTAGACAAAGCAGTTTTGCCTGAGGTGTATATACAGAGCTCGTACCCATTGACAAAATTTCCCTCCAAACTCAAAGGCTATAAGTGTGGCCCACAGATACATTCAGACCACTCTATCGAAGACCTTTTCGGTGTCCAAAAGCAGCATACTTCGTTTTTTTGCTGACTTCTTAGCTAGATCAAAGACTCCAACTGCAGTATTCATATGAGCAGTAGTGTCCCTTCCCTGTATAAAGCAGTGTTGTTGCTTAGATACTAACCTGGGCATTAATGGGGACAAACGAGTAGCCAGAATTTTAGAGCAAACTTTTGCATCTGCGTTGATGAGTGAAATTGGTGAGTAAGAGACCCGCTCCTCTGGAGGTTTATCTTTCTTTACAAAGAAGACTATATTTGTCATGTTCCAAGTCTCTGGTATCTTATCATTGGAGTTGATATATTGTAAAACTGCTCCCATGGGCAAAGCCATAAGCTTTTAAAACGTTTTATAGAACTCCACTGGTATAGAATCCTTCCCTGCAGCTTTCCCAGAACGGAGAGAAGATATTGCTTCGATTATTTCATCCTGCGAGATTTCTTTCTCCAAAGACAATGAGTCTTCCTCTCTCAAAGTTGGTAAGTTACTACCCCGTAGGTATTGTTGCAAGTCTGCCTCATCTGGTACTATAGATTGAGCGTATCATTTTTTTATTGAACCCCGAGAATTAATCCACTATTGTATGTGGTGATGTATGTAATATTCCATTTGTCCCTTTTATAGTCTTTATCCTAGTTGATGCCCTGCTTTCTGCTATTTGATGGGTAAGAACTTTCCCGATTTGTTCCCCATATTCATATTGTGAGAAACGCATCTTATTATAATTTACGGCGACGTTCTCTCTTAATGAACCACTCATGACTATCCTTGCATTTACCAAAGACATATACAATTTATCTTGGTCGCTAGATCGCTGTTGGACCGCTTCTGCATGTTGCATCTCAGCCGCTAGTAATATTTAAATAGCTGTTCGACTTGAATTTTCCCGCTCCTTATTCTGCTGCAAAATGTACTGTTGGGTAACCCCTCTTATAAATGCCTTCATGGCATCCCAGACCACTATGGGAAAATATCTTTTAGTTGTTTATAGGTAGCAGCTACGTACTTTCTATCTGTAAGTAAATAACGCAGAAATGAGAAAGCCCTAACTGACTTATAGCCCGCTTCTATCTTAAAAGACAGTAAGATGGGTTTATGATCAGAAGTTATAATTGGACACTCTTCCATATCTGTAGATTCTATCATTTTCTTGAAGACCCATGCCATATCAATTCTGGAATACTGCTTGTGCGGGGCAGTATAATATGTATAGCCAGGGATAGTTGGATAAAGTTGTCACCATGCATCCCTTAAACCATGTATTCGTCCTATTTCTAGTATTGTGGATTTGTTGAATCAATGGAGTAATCCATTACACAACTAAAGTCCCCCAGAATCAAACAATCCCCTTGCCAATCCAACATTTGTATGTTTAAGAAGTAGAAAATCATGGGTTCATCAACATTAGGGCTATATACTATGCAAAAAATATATTTCTTTCCCTTTATCTCCAAATGTGCTAGTGCCTATCTCCCCATTGGTCAGCTAAAGTCTTAATGGTTTTATACTCAAACTTTTTATCCTCTAATATAGCTGTCCCCCTTATAGAGGCATTCTGTGTCTTATATACAATTATCTGATACCCCAAGTGTCTGAGTTAGCCATGATCCTTATAAGCGAAGTGTGTCTCTGTGAGTAACACAATCTGAGGTCTATACATTTTCAATTCTTCCCTAACAAGTTGTCTCTTAGTTCCATTATTCAGGCCGGCTACATTCCAAGCCATACATCTAATCTGCAACATAATAGAAACAATTTGTACCTCTTTAGTTTGTATATGCCAAAATCTTTCTCTCCCCACGTGTTGTGTTTATTCCCCTCCATTTGATTTTCTGCCTTCCCTGCTCATATCTGATGTCTCCCTTTCCCAGTGTTTCATTATATTCCTGTTGACATTTTTTTTTACCTGCTCCTTCTCCCTCCCACTCCACCCCCCTCTCTGCGTGCCCACCCCCACCCTGTATCGTATCGGAGGAATCTACCCCTTTATACGCTGCTGATGACTGGACAGCAGCGGAGATGCAGAGCACCTTCATTGACCCCCACACACCCCCATAACCGTGTACTTAAGATAGCTGAGAAATAGAAAGAAAGAAGGGATAAAAGTGGAGAAAACAAACAAAAAAACAATGAACGTGATGAAACATACCAAAAAGTCCCTAGCAGCAATTACCCTACATATATGACCAGCTCCATGCCTACAAAAATACAGTCTCTAAGACTTTGTGTCTGCTTCCTCTGCCTGCCATCTACATAATGCTAGCTTGGCCTCCTGCTCAGTAAGAAAAAAGTGAGATTGTCCTCCTTTGATGACCTTTAACCGTGCATGCTCATGTAGAAAAACTTGTGCCCCTCCGGCTTTGAACAGATCTATTAGCAGTCTTAGTTTCCAACGTCTATCCATATTGGCTCTGCATAGATCAGATCTTACAAAAATAGACCAGTAATCCACATTCACCGAAGAGCTAGTGCGGGCTTTCAGAGATATAGCTTGCCTCAGTAAAAAAAATACCCAAAAATATCAACAATGGAGGGGGTATTGAGACCCCTGCTTACACCCCCCAATTGGTAGTCTATGCATGCGTTGTAGCTGGCAGTCCCAGTCTCAATCTGCAAGATCAGGGAAGGCCTTTTGAAATAACTGGACTACAAACCCCCAGGGGGTCTGAGCCCTTCTGACCCTCCGGAACTCTGAATAAGCTTTGATTATTACGGCATTGCTGATTCTCCATATCTTCTACTTTTGACTGCAGGACACTTATCTGAGCGTCATGCGACTGCACTGAGCTGGGTATTGAAGTAGTTACTTCTTCTGTTTCCACAACTCTTTGTTGTAATTCAGATATATCATTTGTTATGTTATTGCCCCCATCTTGGTTGTGACATCGCTAAGTGCTTGTTGGATGTTAACATTATCCGCTTTGGCCTGTGCGTAGTGCTCTTGTACTTCCATCCGCTGATCTTGTAAGGCCGTATTACAAAACAACGGTCCATAGACTATTACTTCTCAATATTACAATTAGTCAATGTTTCGTAATTAAATAAACCTTCAAGAGTATAAAAATCTACTCTAAATCAATAAATGCATCAATATAACAAAACGCAACAGCAAAACATATGGTCAAAGGCAATTTATTCATTTATCGCCACTATTGGAAAATGTAAATGACTAACAATACATAAGGGTCATACAGGTTGCCCCGAGGGGAGCGTGCAAAATAGAAAGACGTGAATTAGATAGTGTTGAGTGATAAAGAGAAGAAAAGAATTGCAGAAATTGGTGACATAAAAATACAAAAGACACTTTTTTTATATTACAAGACGAATCTACAATCATCCATATTGTAAGACCTGGCCATAAATCAATTAATCCATAGTATTAATACATTTGGAAACCCATATATTTGGTAAATTGTAATGCACAGAAGAGATGAAGTATATAGGTCCAGGTCAAGTATTCAGAAAGGCGTCGACGATTCGACTCGACTTAGGGCCTGACGGTAAGTTAAGCCTGGGCCATGCGAGTCTTCATCAGGACTATAAAAACGGGCAACCTTAAGTTTATGGGTGACCCTATAAAACAAGAAAATATGTCTAAGTAAGCTGTTGCATATGAGAACCAAGTACGAGCTTAATAAAATAGCCCGAAGCCGGATTGCTTACCCTCACGGCGGAGGTGGTTCTAGTGTTTTTTCTTTTTCTTTGTCAATTAATGAGGTGTCCTCCTAAAAAAACAATAAAGTTTTTTTAGGACCTGAAACTGATAAAAAAGATCCTAGTGACCTGAATGTTAATGATAAATTGAATTGGAAATACCTTCTCTCCTGCAAGGTGGTGACGCCCACAAGGAAGGATCACTTAGGAATTTCTCTCTAGTTGGCGGTAGGTCCCTAAAAAATCAATAAAGACCTTGTGTATACTGATTCAATTGACGTTCGACCAAGAAAGTCAGGATTATAGTAATTGTATTACCTGTTCAATTGGTCGCGAAGGATGTTTAAATTGGGCTTCTACCTTCTGCAAGTGACGGCGTGTAAATACTTTAAAACACCATGCCTCTGAGGTCCTCTCACAATTGGACCGCTATAAAGGAAAGCGGGGATCGATTGTTAAAAATATTAATGCCCCCCAAGATCCTCTCACGATCAATAGTGCCTCTAGACCCCCGTTTGGTTGGCAAAGGAAGCTTACCTAGCTAGAGCAACATATCGTCAGTCCAATGGGTACCTTACGTCCTTGCCAGTATGCGGCAAACGGCAATACGGAAGCGCTCGTCTCTTTAAACAGACATAAAAAGGGGACTGAAGTGTAATGTCCGCCTTTTGGTGTACGGGAGAATCGTGAATGACTAATGTGTATAGAATAACCCCCTGCTACTGAGTATATTGTGACTCTCTACTGAAAGTCCCAGTGGGTTAATTATAATAAATTATATTCCTTCACAACATGAAATATTCCTACCCAGTCGCCATTTTGGAGCGGGGAAGTTGCCCTGAGACTGGCTTTGGCTGTTAGGAAGTGGAACCGAAGATGTATATACGATATGCCACTATTAGATAGAAGCTAAGAGTCTCAATTATCAATTTACAATTCAAAAGAAATTATAAGTTAAGAATATTACAGATAGAATCGAAGGAGTAATCATTTGTAATCTCATATGGGGAAAAAACATGTGTATCAATTCATAATGTTCTCATTGAATCACAAAGTAATCGCTCTGCACATTTTATCACTGTTAAGGGAACCCAACCTTAACATACATTAAAAATATGGGTACAAGTGATGTATGGATAAGGTTTTGTTAGGCTACGAATTAAGGTATTGATGTTATAACGTGCCATACTTCCAAGGGGGGAGCGAAAATGATTTTCATTGGATACAAAACATGACATTGAGTTGTTTAGTGCATGCCACAATAATAATATAGAGTGTATTTAGACAAAAAGAAAAACAAAATTCAATAACATATCTGTGTTCAAAGGAGTATATGTATAGCAGTAGTGTACAACAGTAAATCCATTAGTGTCTATACCAGTGGTCTCCAAACCTGTCCCGGAGGGCCGGATCCATGCCAGATTTTTGGGATATCCCCATTGAGATACATGTAGTAATTTTAAAAATCTGGCATGGATCCGGCCCTCCAGGACTGGTTTGGGGACCCCTGCTCTATACCATCAGGAGGGACACCTGTCTATTGATCTCCTCCATCTCATTCAATCCTTTCTGTACAGTTTCCAAAGAATGTATCCACCTGCACTCTCTTTTATTCAAAATACTGCTCAGGTCTCCTCCTCTAGGGTTAGCTCTCACTTTTTCAATAACCCACCATCTTAGGCTATTTGGATCATGTTTAAATATGGTAAAGTGTTCCACTAAGGGGGCCCCTGGTGTTTTACAGCGTATTCTGCTGACGTGTTGGAGAATGCAGCATTTGATTGTTTGAATAGTTTGGCCTACATATAGAAAATTGTATTAATGGCTGATCTTGTAAGGCCTGCAGAATTAGAAAATGTACTGGTTTCTGTTTTTCCTCACCTCTTTGTTCCCATTGATAGAAGAATCTATTCCTGATACATTCTGTACTCTAGGGCTAGATCCAGGGCTGGAAGTCTAAACATTGAGAGACCCTGGGCTGGTCGCAGTTGGGTGACTTATTCCATTTATTGATAATAAATAAGTGGTGTCAGGCTAACAAATAATGTACAATTGACTAATCCTTTGGTTGTTTTACCCTGAACACCGCACTTTTTGGCCAACACCCCCTGGGAGAGTTTTCATACTTCTTAATTGTGTTACGTTTTCAAAACTTTCCCTTCGTTTTTTCCAACTTTTCTTTTTCTTTTCCTTTTATTCTTTAGGGAATATGAGCATGTTCAAATTAGGTGGATTTAGTGTACTCTGTATTATAATATTGCAATATAATATTTGTGTCACTGTAAAATTGTAAATATTGTCTTTGTATGGTCCGTTAAATGTTTGGATAGTTATGATATTCATGTATTAACTAAATATATCTTTTTAAAGAAAAAGGAGAAATTGAATACAAAAAAAATAAAGTAATTTCAAATTCATTTTGTTTCAATCACTATGAGTGTCATGTGTGATTGTTGAAAATAACTTGATTAATGATATCAGTATTGGCATTATTTTGGTGCTTTAGTTTGTATATTGGTCTAGCCTTACTGATTAAGGGCCAGAACCCTTCATTGATTTCCGGGATCATCTTCACGACTTTTAATAAGCCTGTTCTACATATGTCTGAAGTGCTAGAGCCATAGGAAAAAATGAAGGAGCGGGGGAAGAATTTCTGATTAAAATCGGTCAAGAGATTCAACGAACAACAGGGTGCTCGTGAGGTGAGGTTCCCTCTACTTAAAAACAAGCACATAAGGAGTAAACTGTGATGAGACTGAAGAAGGAAAGCAATGCTGACGATCATAAATAGAGCAAGATCTGGCAATAGTGTTTGAAGAAGTGAGAATAACCTTACTGCTAGCTGTGTTGATTGTGACAGTAACAAGGAATCAGCAGAAAGAGAAGAAGAAAATAAGCATACATATTGCTGCAAGGGGGTACTTGAATTATGGAGTGAAACGCTTACCGTGAATAAATGGGCAGATTGTTTGGGAAGCAACCTTGCGAGAGACCAACGTGTGGTCAATTGAGGGAATTACAAAAAATAACGTAACAAAGCACTTGGACCTAGAATAAATGGGAGTGTGGGTAAGCCAGGGAAGGTTCTATTAAAGACAGAATTGTGGCGTAGTTACCGGCGGCTGTTTGAAATTTGGACGCGCTTACAGGATAGCAAGTACATTGTTGCAGTCTAAAGTAAGGTGCAGATTGAGGTTCCTGGGCCAGTGGATTGAGACCATCACCTATAATGTTTCCATTCTTGGCCGTGAAATCCATCAAATTCATTGTATCCTCTGCACTTTGCAACATGTCAACCCTGTTTTTATCTCCTTGACAAACCAAGCCGTGTTAGAGTTCAAGTTCTGATTGAATATATGTATAAGTTGGTTGGCCACTGGTTATTTTGTGTAATTTCGTCCTTTGTGATGTGCTCCTGAGGTATCACTCTCTGAACCATCGAGTGTGAACGTAGACAAATTAAGCAAGCATCCTCTGCAATTAGAGGATGACCCTCTAGGCACAACAAAATTCGCCGGATGGCAACTCAATAATAGTCTTTTTGTTCAATAAAGATATTCCATATTTTGTGAATTCAAATATGAATTTAATTCAGTTGGTTGATCATAAATCACACATTCTTTAAGATGATTATAAGTAGTTTTCACACATTAACTGTAGTTTCAAAATAGCATTCCCAAAGCATTTCGTGCACACCGTGCACTTCTTCAGGGGAAATCTCTAAAGCAAAAAATATATAACTCACATGAGGATACAAATTCAATTTCTAATGATACATTAGTAGGTGTATGTAAATGGTTTAAAAATATAAAGTGAATAGTGAGTGTTAGTCTTCTAGATTTCTCCAAGGGAAAGTAGGTGACGAACAGAACACGAGCATGAACACACATTACTAAACGGCTGGTAAGATCTGGAAACTAGGGGCCTTATTTATGAAGGACCTGCGCCGCCGGTGCGTCACTTTTAACATGGGAAAAAGTGACGCACCGGCGGCGCAAGTCCTTCATAAATAAGGCCCTAGCTATTTTTAACCTGTAAGCAATAGTCACGTATTTAGATATAATGGATTCACGTCACTTTGACAACTTAAAAGCTATTAGCGACCCGTTTTCACCTACTTTCACTTGGGGAAAGCTAGAAGACTAACACTTGCTATTCACTTTATTTTTTTAAACCATTTACCCCACATGGCGAACTAACCTGTAACTGGTCTCGCAAAGGAGTAGACTTACTAACAATCACTTGTACACCACGACCTGAGTATTTTTGCCAGATAAATCACTATGTTTACATACACCTACTAATGTATCATTAGAAATTGAATTTGTATCCTCATGTGGCTCAGTGGGTGGAGGAGTCAAGGAGGCCCCTCCATTTAATTTGCAGGTTCCGGTTGAACTTCTCTTTCCAATTGCCCATTCGTTTTCCCACTTCCCTTCTCCTAACTTGCCTCGATTTCCAATGCAACACAAGGCACTTTGTCGGCATGGTAAGCCGATATAGTCAGGAGAAATGCACCCAAAATTGTTGTTCATTTATTACATTCTGGCGCACATATTAGTGAGAATATATAGCAAGCTACAGTTGATGGAATTATAAAAATTAAATAGTGCGCCGAATTTACAAATTGACATTGTGTGAGAATGCATTAAGGAAGAGCATATTAAAAGTCATGACTGTCTGTAAAAGTGAAGAGAAAATTATATTTGCTGTTTAAAATAATTGAGATAGTAGGTGCTTAGTGAGTTAAAAGCCCTTATTCACGGAGTGTACATTCTTTCATTCCTCTTTTAAAGTCGAGGTTTGAGGGGGCTGCTGGCTCCTTGGAAGGTTATGCAACCTATTGTGAGCACCCCTCGCTTCTCTACACAGAAGCACTTCAGGGAATGTGAGATTATAAATACAGTAGTGGGATTTGTAGCCCACCCCTAGTTTTCAAATAATTGTTGTCCACTGCAGTATCTCTCTGAGCCTGCTTGCCTCACTGCCCTCCCCCAGTACGACATACCTGGCGGCCTCGAGAAGCACAATAAGCTGTGCACATTTCACGATGGGGCAGACAGCGCAATGGCCAGACTAACTCCAGTGCAGCTCTGCTCCACTGCCTTCGTGTCCTAATCTGTGTTTGTCCGACGGACTGGGCAAACACAGATTAGGACACGAAGGCAGTGGAGAGAGAGCTGGATCACCAGTGCGGCGTGCTATGCGAACAGAGCACCCAGCGGAAATCACAAAGGGAACTTCCCGCACCTGGCTCAGCTCACAGTAGTCTAACGCTTCTCCTTCCTCCGCACTGCGTCACTGAATGCAAACGCAACGTCCAAGAGATCGTTCGCCCTAATCTGCCAGCAAACGTCATCGTCCTGCGACACACCCACACACGGGAGGCGACACAGTCTCGTGTCGCGACACACAGTTTGGAAAGCTGTGGCGGATAGGACGGTCAACCTCATATCTGGGAACTGGGTATGAGTCTCTGCAATGACGCTCAACATCCTCACTTAATCTCCTTGTGCCTAACAAAAATTAATGTGTCCTTGTGTAACCCAACTGGTGCTGATGTAAAGTGCTCTGATACTCAATAGATGAGTTGAACAGCTGAGCCTTTTGCAAGAAATCTACCAGGTCAGACAGAGCTATTGTCTGAAAGTGCTTTTAATCTTGTTTTAAAAAATTGTACTTTGCGCCGCTTACCTGCCTTCGCTGTGTTCCCCCTGGTCCGCCGCGGCTTGTGCCGTTTGTGCGGAGGGGATAGACACAGACATTTTTGCTCTCTCACTTCCCGGTGCGCTAAGTCAGCAGTCCATGCGCTGGTGTAGTCCCGCCCACTTCCTCTAGTTCAAAAGGAGGTGCGCCGAGCGGAAGCACGCAGCGGCGCGCAAAAGGCAAGCCCATCTGCGCCCGTCCGCGCCCGACAAACGCCAGACTCCCTGCCCCTTTCATCTGCAGCCCCCCTCCTAATTCCCCCTAACCACTAGTGATGACATCTATCCAATATACCAGCCAGGAGCTTCATTCACTAAACAAACCTTACCCCTTTGTAGCAGGCTCCATTCCTCCTCATATCGCCAGGACCCCGTCTATTCAAAAAATCCTCCTATCAAAGGACAAGCCAAACAAACAAAAAATAAAACTAAACCTCCACTACTCAATCCAGAACAATTAGAATTTAACCTCTTGGCTGCTAGGCGTTTTCCCGCTGTGTGCTGGGAATTACCATTTTGCTGTTTGCATGACGAGCTCAGCTCGTCATCAGCACACGACACCCGTGGGTGATGACGAGCTGAGCTCGTCATCAGCATCGAAAGGGTTAAGCAACTGATAGGCCTATACTGTAATGCACATTGTCTCCCTAAACACGCACTTGAGATCTGGTCTCTTTGGGACACCGAGAAACCTGACCTCTTCTTTATTACTAAGACATGGCTTCACGAACTCTCACAACCCGACCTCTCAGTTGCTCTACCACCTGACTACCAAATAATTAGACAGGACAGAAAAGGCAAGAAAGGTGGTGGCATAGCTATTGCTTTCAGAACAGATACTAAAATTCCTATGGTAGAGGCCGTTCAGGCCACCTGGGGTGAAATCTGTATTTTCACAATTGAGAACTCAAAAAGGGGAACCTGGAAAGGTGCCCTTCTCTACAGGCCACCCGTAAATAAAACCCACTTCCCCAGTAACCTTACTGAGACTATTGCACCATATGTCCTGGCTGCAGACAATTTTCTGCTACTAGGCGACTTCAATTTCTACGACGAGCTCCATACAGACCCCCATACTTTTGACCTTATCAACAGCCTTAAAACCCTAGGTCTAAAACAGCTGGTGACTGGCCACACTCACGTCCCTAGCCACACCCTAGACTTATTATTTACCGATTCCCCGCATGTAAATATAGATCAACCTATCCCCATCCTATGGTCCGACCATCATGCAATAAGGTTCCATTTGAGTGGGTTATTAAAACAACCTCATCCCACGAAAGAATATAAATTAAGCAGATCCTGGAATAAAATTAATCCAGATTCTTTCGCTACCAATCTTACCCCTCTTTCTCTCTTAGAAACAACGAAATCAACCAGGTTGCCAAAAGCTTTGACTTAGCGATCAGTACATCCCTGGACATAATTGCTCCCAAGAAAGTAACCAAATGCCCGAAGAAACTATCTCCATGGTTCACCCCTGACCTAAAAAGTGAGAAACTCATCGTAAGGATGGCAGAACGCAAATGGAGACTCACGAAAGATATTATGGATAGGCAGCACTATAAAACTTTACACCACCATTACATGGAAAGCATAGCGACAACCAAAAGAGCTTAACTAGGTAACCGAATTAACCAAGCAGCTAACTTTCATAAAGAGCTATACAAGATCGTGAAGAATTCACCAACCCCCCATCCAGTCTACCATCTCACACTGCCTCACAGGAATGGGTTGACTCACGCTCAGCTTTCTTCATTACCAAAATAAATTACATCCATAAATTATTCCCTCTCACGAACAACACATAACAGCAGCAAAACTCTGCTGTATCTCTCCCCAGCCCTGTCAACTCCCTGAAAAAGTTCAAAAAAATAACAGAGGAAGATACCTCTGCAACACTTCGGAAGATGAAATCCGACTCGCCAGCGGATCCAACATCCCCACAGATTCTATCTAAGATTGAACAAGCTCTCATTCCCAACCTAACCAAAATTCTTAACCTATCACTAGCCCAATCAACAGTACCCTCACACTGGAAAGAAGCCGTTGTTAGACCAATTATGAAAAAAACATCTGCTGACCCTAAACAACTATCGATCTACAGGCCTCTCTCACTCCTCCCCCTGTTCGGGACAGTAATGGAATCAATGATCAATAATCAATTATCTAAACTTCTAGAAAACAATAAAATCCTTGACCCATCACAGTCGGGGTTCCGATCCCATCACAGCACGGAAAGGACCCGGGTCGAGATTGCCGATAACATCAGGCTCTCTCTTGATGCCAGACAGTCCGCCATCTTGATCCTGCTTGATCTGTCGGCTGCCTTCGACACCATATCTCATGGCATCCTTCTGGAGCACCTGCAGGAGTGTGGTGTCGAAGGCCCCGCTTTACAATGGATCAAAAGCTACCTTACAGACCGGTCCTTTAAGGTACAAGTAGATGGTTTCTCGTCCAAAAGCCAGATTATCGACAAAGGCGTTCCCCAGGGATCAATTCTGAGCCCTACACTTTTTAAACTATATGTCACCCTTGGCAAAAATAATCAGTGCACATGGTTTTGATACCGTGTCTTACGCCGGTGATACACAGCTATTTATCACTCTTGGCCCCGATCACATCAGCACGCAGCACAGATTCAAACAGTGCATGTCAACTATCAATGACTGAATGTCAAACAACCATCTTCTGCTCAACGCGAGCAAGACAGATTTATTTTGGTGACGCCCAACACTTCTGGTCCCCCGACTGGTGGCCACTCGCACTCGGACCGTGCCCTCCACCCAAGATAGCTGTCCGCAACCTAGGAGTGATAATGGACAATAAACTCTCCATGGCCGACCACGTAAATACCGTGATACGCATGTGCTACGGCATAATGCGCTCCTTCAGGAAAATGTTTAAATGGATCCCCCTTCACTCTCGCTTGCCCCTTGTTCAGGGACTAATCATTTATCGCCTGGACTATGGAAATGCACTGTTTGCATCTATAAATGATAAGCTCCTATCCAAGCTCCAGGTACTGCAGAACACTGCAGCAAGGCTGGTTTCAACTCTCCCTACCCGCTCACCATCGGCTCCCAGTCTAAAGACTCTTCACTGGCTTCCTATCAGAAAGAGGATTAATTTAAAGATATGTTGTTTGTTACATAAAACACTCAACAACAATGGACTAACCTATCTAGCTAAGAAATTGACCAAATATCAGCCAGTGAGAAATCTCCGCTCGAACAGCAAGCACCTTCTGACCATCCCCAAGGGCCGCACTGTAAGGAACGGCTGTAGGTCCTTCTCCAGAACCGCGCCAGAGCAATGGAATGCACTACCCCTACAGCTCCGTCTAGAAACCAACCACAAATCATTTCGTAAAGCCCTTAAAACTTGCCTTTTCTAAACCCTCTGCCCTGACATCCTAGGTTTCTATTTTTTTTTACTTTTCTCTTCTTGGCTCTCAGCTAGCGCTATGAGACCTACGGGTGATATATGCGCTTAATAAATACCAATACATACATACATACAATACCTTTGGGTCAAGTTTGCGCTATATAAAACTCCTGGAAAAAAGCAAAAAAACGATGTGTCTGATTAGTATCCGCATTTACGCTGAAAGTCCAATAAAAATGCACTTTAATATAAAATTTACTGCACACACATATATCTGAATATATATGTATATTATTTAAAGTGCCCTATTTTAATTACCGTAAATAAAGACCTATTCTTCTTGGAAACACCAGTAAGGACTGAATTTTGAGATTCCATTATTTACTGTGTCATGCTGTATATGAGTTTCTAACCCCTTCTACCATCTTACGTAAGCCTTGATTACTTGACTTCTCTTCTTCACATTCCCTAAAGAGCCAAGTAACCATAGCAGTTAACTTGATTCTCCAATTCGAATGCAGTGGTTTTGGAGGCCCGGGGAAGCCAGTGGTAGCCGACGGCACCCTGACCTCTTGAGACACAAAGCCACTAAACCATAAGGAAAAGCCTGCCATCTGTCTGAACATGTATTCATCAAGCTGAATTTGGTGACTTCTGCTGTACTTGTTATATTGTTATGGATGCGTTTGGTTTTGCTGCCCAAGGTTTGTTGGTCCGGATAGAACCAACTGTATTAACTGAATAAAGCTGAACACATATTCTGCCAGTTGAATGATTGAATTGTGCTAGACATGTTTTATTTCACTTGGATTTGATTGATCTTGTTAGACTTGTGTTCTCCCAGCTGGATTTGTTGGGTGCTGTCTTACATGTATTCTCCCTATTTGATCTGGTCATAGATTTGTTTTCCTCTTCTCACGGTTGGATTTGTTGGGTCCTGTTGGTACACCTGGATCTAGTGGCAGCTGATGGGAACACCCTGCATAGCCGGATAAGAATTTGAGTGTGTTGCCACATAGGTCAGACCCTACCTCAGAGCAAGGAAATTGATAATTTTGTCCATAATATAGTTGGATATGTTGGGTACCGCTGTACATGCTTTTCACCAATTGGAAATGGTGGATTCTGGTGCTGAGGAACAAACTTAATACAATGACTGAATGAAACTGGATCTTATAAAGCGCGGACTTAGCCCAAGGGCGTCAAGGCGCTAAAGCGGACTGTGCATGGAGAAGGCAGGGAATGTTACGCTGCGGACTGAGTGAAAAGCCATGTCTTCAAAGCTTTACGAAACAGTAAATGAGAGGGAAGACCGGAAAGATCATAAGGGAGGGAGTTCCAGAGTTTGGCAGCAACTGTAGAAAAGGCACGCGCCTCCCCACCTAACCTTGTTGAACCTTGGCACTGTAAGCAAATTCTTATCAGCTGACCTAAGCTTCCTAGAGGGAGTATAACGATGTAAAATTGTCTTAATACCCTCTGGACCAGTACCAAAAAAAGCCTTATGAACTAAGCATCAATCAATCAATCAATCATCGCATTTATATAGCGCACTACTTACCCAGAGGGTCTCAAGGCGCTGGGGGAGGGGGATCTGCTACTGCTCGAACATCCAGGTCTTGAGTTGCTTCCTGAAGGCGAGGTGGTCCTGGGTCAGGCGGAGGTTGGTGGGGAGACAGTTCCATGTCTTGGCGGCGAGGTAGGAGAAGGACCGTCCCCCTGTGGTGGCTCTTCGGATGCGGGGGACGGCGGCGAGGGCGTGGCTGGTCGATCGAAGCTGGCGTTTGGGAGCGTAGAAGTTGAGGCGGCTGTTGAGGTATCCTGGGCCTTGGCTGTGTAGGGCTTTGTGTGCGTGGGTGAGGAGACGGAAGGTGATTCTCTTGTTGACCGGGAGCCAGTGCAGGTCTCTCAGGTGTCCGGAGATGTGGCTGCGACGGGGGATGTCCAGGATGAGTCGTGCTGAGGCGTTCTGGATCCGCTGGAGTCTCTTCTGGAGTTTGGCAGTAGTTCCGGCGTAGAGGGTGTTGCCGTAGTCCAGACGGCTGGTGACGAGGGCCTGGGTGACCGTCTTCCTGGTCTCGGTGGGGATCCACCGGAAGATCTTACGTAGCATGCGCAGGATGTTGAAGCACGACGAGGAGACGGCGTTGACTTGTCCGGTCATGGAGAGGGAGGAGTCCAGGATGAAGCCCAGGTTGCGTGCGTGGTCTGTTGGTTTTGGGTGCGCTGCCTAGGGCGGGGGGCCACCAGGAGTCGTCCCAAGCGTCGGGTGAGGATCCCAGGATGAGGACTTCCGTCTTATCTGAGTTCAGTTTCAGGCGGCTGTTCTTCATCCTTTCGGCTACCTCTTTCATCCCTTCGTGAAGGTTGGCTCTGGCGGTGGCGGGGTCGTTGGTAAGGGAGAGGATCAGCTGGGTGTCGTCGGCGTAGGAGATGATGTTGAGGTTGTGCTGGCGTGCGATGTCTGCGAGGGGGCTCATGTAGATGTTGAAGAGGGTTGGACTGAGCGAGGAGCCTTGAGGGACGCCACAGATGACTTTGGTGGCTTCAGATCTGAATGGAGGGAGGCGGACTCTCTGTGTCCTTCCGGCAAGGAAGGAGATGATCCACTCCAGTGCCTTCTCCTGGACTCCGACGTTGCTGAGGCGTTGTACTAGGGTACGGTGGCAGACAGTGTCGAAGGCCGCGGAGAAGTCGAGGAGGATGAGGGACGCTGTTTCTCCGTTGTCGAGCAGCGCTCGGATGTCATCGGGGACAAGGTTTTAAAGAGAATCCTGCGGTCAATGGGAAGCCAATGTGTCGCCCTAAAAGAGGAAGAGATGGAATGGAATTTAGGTAGATTCGAGCCTGGCCCCAGCGTTCTGTACTAGCTGCAGCCATTGAATCAGGCCTCTGTTAATGCCCAGATAAAGGGTGTTACAGACAGTAATCCAATCTGGACTTCACAAGTGCAGCCACTGCCTGTTTGCGGGAGTCCACTGAGATAGCGTGAGATTTTCTTTTAAGTTTTGATAATCCCGAAACAGGTGGCAACTGACCCATCCTGTTGTGTTTAAATGACCCATTTCTATTTGGGGTGGTATTGTCAAGTGTATGCGTGTTGTGCTTCTAATAGATACACGAGGGGGACTCACTTTCCAGCTAGAATCTATGCTATGTTAATTGACTAGTGTGGATCGCTCATGGTTCATTCGTGGTTGCCCAGGGACTACCTTGCTTTGGCTGTGGTTTTTGACCGCGCATTTGAAGGGTGTTGTCTGGGTTCTTCCCTCATGTCCATTGGA
This sequence comes from Lissotriton vulgaris, assembly GCF_964263255.1. Lineage (NCBI taxonomy): Eukaryota > Metazoa > Chordata > Amphibia > Caudata > Salamandridae > Lissotriton > Lissotriton vulgaris. The sequence continues at coordinate 1,495,074,768 of NC_141693.1, forward strand.
GCAGTTTTTGTTTTCTGCCAGTTTTGCAGTTGTACTAGCAAATTCAAAGCAGAGTGGGAGGAAAAGGAGAAATGAAATTGTATTATCCGCAAGGAACAGAATTTATCATTTTTCAATTAAGGAAAATACATTTCCAGAGGAAATGTTAGGGCTTATCCATTAAAAAATCTCTTTTTTCGGTCTGAATATGGTAAATGCATTTCCCCGCTCCCCGTCGCACCCCCCCCCCCCCCCTTCGAGAGCGCGCTCTCTTCTCCAGCTGCCGGGGGGGGCTCTTTCTGCAGATAATTGAGCCCAGAGGAGGGAGCCTTGTTTTCCATTTTTCACATCTCCGCCTGTCTCAGATCTTTATGGCCCATCAGTGATTTGATGTCCCTGTCGGAGCCAGAACCATCTGCTGTACCTGTAATGATGAGATTAAATATGGGCTCGGGAGAGGAGGAGGAAGGGGGTAGCGGCTGTTTGTAAACTCTGAAACATGGGCTGGGAGATGTTCGCTGCGATGTTGGAAGCGAGCACTTCCTCTCAGTACAGAACAGCCTGCAGTACAGGTGTCTGTAACAAGCAAGTGATTGGCTGGTACTGCACCCCCCCTCTCAGCCACGAAGGGCCGGAGGAATTCAGAGGCACTGGGCGGCTCCCCCCCTCACTCCACACTTTGGAAGTGTCCAGTCTCGAGCTGCCCCATGACTGGTTGTGACCTACTTCTTGATATTCAATAATATTTGAGGGAGAGGCCGGGGTCTCCAGTTCTCCATATATGATGGTGAACTTGGCCATTCCTCAAGGGTCGCTGCTTCTGACTCCTCTGTTTTACACCTATGCAAAACGACTCTTCTTTCATGCCTGTGCTGATGCCATGCAGAGGATATGGAGCTCAGGTCACCTTCTTGACCTTTCAGACCATCTGCCATTGATGGACCAGCGTCTTGGGCCTTAAATGAGATGTCGTGTCTGAAGAACTTGCTGCTCAGAGCCTCTCCTTGCCTGCTTCCTACTCTGCCCTTGACCTGTTGTCTGACCCCGTTAGCGGGGACCTCACCCATGGTGGTTGAGGGGATTTGTCACAGGTGACCGGGGGCTGTCCTACTACGGCTCTGCAAACTGGACCCCGTACGGGTGGCAGGGTGAGTTGCAGACAGTAGCCTGTTAGGAGCTCCACTGGGCTGAGAGTGTCTCGCTTGTCTACAGTGCTGGACCATGAGCACCTATGAACAACAATGATGCCTCCTTCCTTCATATGTGCACAGTCCACACAATGGATCCCGTGGCCGTGGAAACAAAGATGTGAGGATGTGGGAGTGAACCACACTTCTGTGATAAAGAGGGCCTCAAGCTTGTGTTATGTGATGTGGTCTGCAATGGCTTGTGTCGGAAGTACATAAGAGTAAGTGTTAATGTGCATGATTTGGAATATATGTTGTGTAGTTCGAGGGTGTGTGGTAATTAGTGGGATAAGTAGGAGGCGGGGTGTATCTGCTATGAAGATGCTATGTGAGTGTTTGTTAAACTAATAGAGTAAGTGGGGTAACCCTGTATCCCTCAGAACCTGGGCATTCATAAAGTAATCTACAAGCGGTTCTGTTGGGGAGAACAATTACTTTGAACCTATGAAGTATTAATCATACAAGAATAGTCTAATACATTTCTTTATAGACTTCGGATGGAACACGCAGAGATGAAATAGATTGTTGATATAAAAATAGTTTTTACTCTTTAAATGATGTTAGGCTGTCAGATTCAATAATTATCAAATGACATCAGCGATATAAGGTCACGTATGTCACCTTGATTAATACTTCCTAGGTTCAAAGTATTTGTTCTACCCGAGAGAACCACTTTATGTGAGTGTTTTTGTAATTTTTTTGATTAATGTTTTATATAACGCGAAGCAGACCCGAAAGTATCAGAGCACTTTACATGAGCACCAGTTACATTACAGACGGAGATGTTTATTTGTTTGTTTTGTTAGGCACGGGGAGATTAATTGATTTGCCCAGAATCACAGGATGTTGAGCATCCCTGCCGAGACTCAAACCCGGTTCCCCAGCTTCGAAGTCGATGCCCAAGCCACTAGGCCACATCCTCTCCCCTCTGGGTCTGCACGTGATTGTGTCGGTTGGCAGTATGGGTTGCTGGTAGGTACATGTTTATATCTCACCTGGTAGGTTTAATTGAACCATGGGTTCTGGCACAAGCACCTTCCTGCCCAAACAGGCAATGCCCGTGTCTGCCCTTTGCTGGGGGCGTCTGGGCAATGGGACGCCTTAAGGCACTGACTGAAGTAAGACAAAATGAAATTAAGTCACTTCATGTGCAGATGGATGAGAGAAATGTCGGACTCTTGTTTGGCTCTTCTTTTAAAGATGGTTTTAGTGGGAAACTAGTGATCCTACTTCTTGTGCAGATGGATGATGAAGGATGCAATGTTGTCACTTTCTGTGAAGATGTGTGATGATGTTTGGCTGCTTCTTTAAAACATGTTGTAGTGGAAACTAGTTATGTCACTTCCTGTGCAGATGGATGATGGGGAATGCGGAGGTGTCACTTCCTGGTCATGACTCTTGTGTTGCTATGCACTTATCTCCCTTTGTGCTATCACCTACCGGGGTAACTCTAGATGAAAGTGTCTCCTAGAAATTTAGAGTAAAGGCATGAATACGGTTCAGGTGCACATTTATGTGCCACACAAGTCAGATGCTCAATCATTTTGCTCGAGTTCTTATCCCTGGTGCTGCATCAGGGAGAAATTCAGTACTTTCGTCCTTTGCAATCAACTAGAGTAAACTCTGCAGCTTGATCCCACCACAGGCTGAAGCCCACAGTAAACAGAGGCGGTCAGCAGAAGCCCGAGTGGGCTGGGAGCAGCCTGCTCCTGTCCATACGTAGCCTTCCAGATTAGGCCAGTGCCCATTAGTGAGATGGCTCCATTGTACAGTTGCTGATTCAGCAGCTGCGGCTCCACCCTAGCCTGTGAGGTCACTGAGGCAGTTGCAGCCCCCAGCCAGGATGATGCGAGCACCCCTTCACAAGCATCCCCGACCAGGATGATGGGAACCTCGTGGCAGTTGGAGCCCAGACCATGCTCGTTTAAAACCCATGGCTGGTGCAGCCCTGATTAGGCTGATGCAAGCACCACAGCAGCGGTAGCCCAATGTGAACACCACAACAGTTGCAGCCCTGAACAGGCTGATGTAAAAACGAGGCAGTTGCAACCCTACTGGGCTGATGTGTGGAAACATGTAGACTTTTTGTGGTTCTTCTTGGAAACCGCGGAGAGACCGGAAGACCCTCTGCAGCCTAGATTGCTCCTGCTTTGCTCTCAACAGTCCATTTTCTCTGGATGTTCCTCTGACCATTGCACTATCGTGAGGCACCAATGAAAGGCAACACTGCTGATTATGTATAAATTGCTTAACTACAGAATACTAACTGGAGCTCGGCATGCTCCAACCTTTCCTAATCACCTCCTATCCCTGTTTATCTTGCTCCTCCCTTTCTGGTTACCTGTCTACTTCCCTTGCCCTAGGTTCTCCTTACGTGTACGGACCTAATGCCGTCGTGACATCCTACCACTACAGCATTACATCCTCCCTCCATGTGCACAAATGAGTCTCGTCAAGATGTAAGTCTTTAGAGTTCTTCAATGAGACGTGTAGGTGTTTGACGTGGTCGCCTTGACTGGCGTGCCTGACTTGGGTCTGTCAGTTCCCTTACAGTAGCGGAGAAGTGAGGGTCATGACTGGGGGTTAGTTCTTGAGTAGCCTCAAGAGAGTAGTTTTTTGAGACAACTAATGACTCCTTGATTGATGGATCACACTTTCTGAAGTGTTATTCTGGGTTATTCTCTTGTCATCTGAGGTGTCCGTGACCTTGGTACCTTTTAGATTGGTAACTTGCAGTGAATGCTCATGATACATGCTGTCTGCCTTTCTCTTTTGTTTTTGCCTGACAAGCACCCAGTCTCCTTCCTGGACAGTTGATGGGCTGGCTTTCCGATGAACGTCCACATATTTCTTTTTTTTTGCCTTCTAGGTCCGATCTATCTTCACCAGCTATTCATGATCTGGAGCTTGATGAACACAGCTGGCTGTGTTTTCCCAGGTGGATATCCCCGTGCGCACGGCAAGGGCCAGCATAAGGGTGGCTGGAAACTTGTCTGTGGTGCTGGGAGGTGTGGTTATGTAAGCTTGCAGTACTTCATTCAGGGCCATCTGAACATCTCACCTTGACAGTTTGGCTTGCTGTACAGTTTTCTTTAATGTGGCCGTAAACCTCTCCACCAACCCATTGACTAGAGGCCACATGGGAGTGATCTTCCGATGCCTAAAGTATAGGTGAATGGCAAATTCAGCGAACTCTTGTCCATTAAAAGGAGGACCATTATTCGCTTTGACCACTTTAGAGATGCCCCATGCTGCAAATGCTTCATCCAATAAAAGTATGGCAATGGCCGCTTAAAAAGATGATACCTGTTGAGCAATCCAAAATTGGGAATACTCATCCATTATAACGGGGATGTATTTGCCTGACTGCAGCGTGTCAAAGAAGTCTACTGCCACATATTGCCATGCACTTTCCTGCGGCTCTAACATTTGCAGTGGCAAGGGTGGTTCTTCTCGACTGATGAGCTGACATTGAGAACAGTCTTTTAGCACAGTCTCGACCATTAGGTCAAGGAAGGGGAAAAAGACACGATTGCGCAATGCCCTTTTAGTGGTCACAATACTCCTGCGTCCTTCGTGTGCCAGATTGACCACTCCTTGACGCAGTCGTTTTGTTATGTAAATGTAATATTACTGCATATGTTTTTAATGGTAATTTTCTTTAGTATTGATTGTTATAATGTTCAGGATGTTGATTTTAACAAAAAAATAAAGAAATCATAGTATCTACTTACCATGTAACTAATGGTGTTGGAATTAGTTGTAAATTCTAATACATGGGCTGCAATCTGTGTGAAGAGTACATAGATCAGTCTAAGAGTGTTTCGTCCACCAAGGGATTTCCTTTTTCTACTGTTCAAGAATACACATACATAATTATCCACAAATCAGGAAAAGCTGCAAATCTAGCGGATTACATGTCAAGACATCCCAGGACTTCCTCCATTTTTAAACACTTGATAGCTGAATATATCCACTTTGTCATCGATCAGGCACGATCACCTGCAGTTCCACTTAAAGCCATCCCTGAAGCCACCGCAGAAGATGTCACCCTTTAGGATGTGGCACGTCGCATCCGAACAAACACATGGAGACACTTGGAAGAGCCCAAAAATAATCGAAACATTGACACCAAAGAACTGGCTTTCTTCCGACACAGGCTGCTGCTCGGGGACAAAAGGAGTGTCATAACAAAAGGTTCGATCAAAAGGTATTTGAAGAACTGTTATCTGTTAATTCTATGTCAGGACCGGAGGCTTCAGATTATGCTATATCTTCCTTCGCTTTATTAACATAAAGAAACCACAGCAGCTCAGGAAAAGATATAATAAGAACACAAGATGCTTTAAACATAAAGCATTGACGGAATGTTCAACAAAAATCAACAACAACTCCCAAGAGTCTCTTTGCTTATAATAATAGTCCATAGTCCTTTGTCTCTGTCCATCGTCCCTATATAACCGGACTTCCCATCATCTTCCTCCTCTTTCTTCGCTGCTCCCGCAGCCAGATAAGTGCTTTTCTATTTTGTCTTCTTTTATTGTGATTGATTGTCTTGCGGTCTTTGGGGACTCCTTGCATGGTTTATTCCCTTTCAGAGTCCCTGGTTGCGGGAACGTTCTGTCGTTCCTACGCGACTTTATTCCCACTTGTGTGCGGTGTGTACATGGACCGCAAGGGGGCGGCCTGTCGCCTCGCCGACCCTCCGGCGCGCCTCCGCAGTACGAGGAGCCGCGCCGTGGGGTCTGCTTGCGCAGGGGCCGACCCTCGCGTACCCCTCTGACACCTGGTGATCCGGGTCTGTACTTTCACAATTTTGACGCCCTCTGGGGTCTGTATAGCGGTTCTGACCGCGTGAATCGCCTTCGGGCGAGATCTGTGCACCTCTTTAACAGTGTGTGGCCTAGCGCGCTTGAGGGGTGCGTAGACCCGGTCCCGGCGAGGAGGGTCTGCGCGCTTGGGGGTTGGTGCAGCCCACCTGCCACGTCAGCTGGCCCAAAACGTGATCGCAGCCGCTGGGCCTGCCCACATTCGAGAACTTTCTCGGTTGCCGCCCTCTTGGGTGCCCCGCATTTGCCCCTTGGTTCCGAGATGGAAGGGGAGTACGAGGAGGAGGCCTGCCCCTATCTGCAGGATGATGAGTTTTACCAAGCGGTGGACAACTCCATCTATCGTTGTGTGACGGAGGTGGTAGGGCCCATGGAGGACCACCTTTCGGCCCGCATCGTGGAGGAGTGTGCGAAGCTGGCAGCGGCGCAGGTGCCGCCGTCCCCCGAACTCCCGGGGACGTCCGGCGGGCTGCCGCCCGCTCCGAAGAGACCCCGAGGTGAAGGGCCTTCATCGGAGGCCCAAGGCGTGGATAAGGGCGCTTTCGAGCGTCTTCGTGACGCCTTCCTGGCCAAGGCGACGGCGGTGCCTCCGACGCCCTTGGTGGAGCCTGGCACTTCGGGCGGCCTGTCGACGGCGCCCGCCTCCCCGATCTACGACTCTCCGGACACGGATGACGACGGGGAGTCGACCCGTTCTTGGCTCCCGGCGCCTTCAGGGAAGGAGATGCCCCGAGATGAGTCGGGCATGCTGGACCCGGACGAGATCGTCCACCCCCGATCCGCGGCCTGGGCCCCGGGGGAGACGGTGGCGAAGTTTGTCGCGGGCAGGTTGCGCAAGCCCCTGGAGAAGGAGGCGAGGGGTTGCCTGCGCGGGGAATGCCCTCGGCCTACTTTGGAGGGGAAAGTGGCCATGACACCAGAGTTGGACCCCAAGATGGCCACCTTCCTGGCGAAATTCATGAAGGACCCCAGGAAGGGGATCGACCGGTCCTGGCGGGCCTGCCAGGACAAGCTGTTGGATGCGGTCGGGCCCGCCACGAAGATCCTCGATATGGCGGAGGAGGCTCGAGCGAATGGCACCGCCATTTCACCGGAGGTGCTCTCCAACTGGGCCCAGAGGGTGATCGTATTCTTGGGCAACGCCAACTGTGCCCTGTCCACGGAGCGGCGGCGGTCGCTCCTTATCAAGCTGGACCCGAAGCTGGGGGACCTGGCCTCGTCGGAGGCAGGTGCCGTGGCCCAGGGTGGCCTTTTCGGTGAGCCTTTCATCCGCGAGCTTGGAAAGTTCGTGAACACGTTCACGTCGCTGGACAAGGCCCAGTCCAGCATCAAGAGGGTGTTCCACCAGCGTTTTTCTGGAGGGGCCGGTCGCGGCAGGGGCCGCGCGATCGGCCGTGGTCAGCAGACCAACAACCGTGGACAAGGCTCCGGAAGAGGTCAGTACCAGACCTCGGCCAACTACACCAATTTCTACCCCACGAGGGGACAGCGCTATGGTGGCAGAGGATTCAAGAAGAACTCCGGACAAGGAAATGCCCCCGGTGAGTGTACTTTGCTTGGATCAAGTTCCGATTGGGGGGCGGCTGGCAAGCTTTTACGGGGAGTGGGAGTTGCTCACTGCCGATGCCTGGGTTTTGCAAACTGTGAGAGGTTTCCATATAGAGTTTCACGACCAACCTACTCAGGTGAGGCCCCCGCGCCCGATGGTTTTCTCAGAATCCGACGCGCGATTGATAGACGGGGAGGTCTCAGACTTGCTGCGCAAGGGAGCCATCCGTCTATCAACGCGCCACCCACATGGGTTCCTCAGCAACGTCTTCTTGGTAGACAAGACGGATGGGGGCAAGAGGCCTGTGATCAATCTCAAGGAATTCAATGGGTGGTTGGTCTACCGTCACTTCAAGATGGAGGGGATCCACCTCCTTCGGGACGTGCTCCTCCCTCGGGATTGGATGGTGCGACTGGATCTCAAGGATGCCTACTTGGTCGTTCCCATCCACCCCCCTCATCGTCGTTTCCTACAATTCCTGTGGGACGGCAAGGTGTTCGAATTCACCGCCCTGCCGTTCGGTCTTTCTTCGGCCCCGTGGTGCTTCACGAAGGTCCTTCACCCGGTGGTGGAGTTTCTCAGAAGCCAGGGGGTCCGTATGATAGTATACCTAGACGACATCCTCCTCATGGGACAGTGCCCAGAGGTGCTGGCAGGACAGCTGCGTCAAGCGGTCGGCCTGCTTCAGAGACTGGGGTTCGTCGTCAACGGCTCCAAGTCGGTCTTGGTTCCCACTCAGCAGATCACCTTTTTAGGTTTCGTGGTGGACTCGGTACAGGCGGTCTTGAGCCTACCGGGTCGGAAGGTCGCAAAGATACGACACCTGCTTCGGCAGACGATCGCGAGGGATCGTACGTCACTGCGCCATGTCGCCAAGGTGGTGGGTCTTCTATCGTCCTCCATCCAGGCGATTTTCCCAGGCCCGCTGCACTACAGGGCTCTTCAGCGCCTGAAGGCGCAGCATTTGCGCCGTGGGATGCATGTGTTACGACCAGTGGGTTCCCCTCACAGACGACGTGAAGGAGGAGATGTCGTGGTGGCTGTCTCACATGGAGGCATGGAATGGGCGAGCGATCTTCGGGTCGGCTCCGGACTTGATCATAGAGTCCGACGCCAGCAGGTCGGGCTGGGGCGCCCGGTGCGGGGATTTTTCCACCGGCGGCGCCTGGTCGTCAGAAGAACAACAATTGCATATCAATTGTTTGGAGCTCCTTGCGGGCTCCTTCGCGGTTCGCTGTTGGACCAAGGATTCGGTCAAGGCTTGTGTCCTGCTACGGATGGACAATATTTTGGCGGTCCGATATGTGAACCACCTGGGAGGTCCTCGGTCCCGCGCTTTGGCGGATTTAGCGAAGGACTTCTGGGATTATTGCCTGTCTCGTCACATTGCGGTGACGGCAGAGTATCTGCCAGGCCAGTCCAATCAAGTGGCGGATTGGCACTCTCGACATCTCAGGGATGCCAGCCAGTGGAAACTGGATCCGGGAGTCTTCCGGTGGCTACATTCCCTTTGGGGCCCCTTCTCGGTGGACCTCTTCGCGTCCCGTCTCGACCACCAGCTGCCGCGGTTCTACAGCTGGAGGCCGGACCCTCTGGCGGAGGCCACAGACGCGTTCTTGCAGGATTGGAGTCGGGAACAACCGTTTGCGTTTCCCCCGTTCTCCATGATCATGCGTACGGCGGCTCAAATACGCCGCCAGGGTGCGGACCTGGTGTTGGTTACGCCGCTGTGGAGGTCTCAAGTATGGTTTCCGGTTCTTCTGGAACTTTCCTGGGATTTTCCAATCCTACTCCCCCTGTTTCCTCTGCTCCTGACGAGCCCGGATCTGGAACCTCACCCTCTCGTCATGCAGAACACTCTCCGCCTCGTGGCGTGGAGGCTCTCAGGAGACGCTGGACGCTCCCGGGCCTTTCGGGGTCAGCTGAACACTTGCTCTCCAAAGCATGGGCCGATAGTACGACGAAGCGTTACAGATCCGCTTGGCTTAAGTGGATGCGTTGGTGTTTACGAAGGGATCTGGATCCCGTGGTCGCAGGCCTCGTTCCCGTGCTGAATTTCCTAGCGCATTTGGCCAACAAGGGTCTAGCGTATAGGACGATCAATGCTATTCGATCGGCGATTTCTGCTGGCCATGATAACATCGATGGCCATCCAGTAGGGGAACATCCTTTTGTGTGCCGGCTTCTGCGAGCTGTTCGCCTCGCGCTGCCGCCAGAACCCAGGTACTCCGTCCTTTGGGACGTCAATTTGGTTCTGAATTTGTTCCTGTCGTGGCCGGCCAATTCCTATTTGTCTCTTAAAGAGCTGTCGGCGAAGTTAGCCATGTTGTTATGTCTGGTCTCTTGTAGGCGCGTCTCGGACGTGCGCGCGCTGGATGTTTCGGCACGCATTTTTTCCCCGGATGGGGTTACTTTTACGGTGGGCCGACGCACTAAGACGTCGTCGCGTTCCATTTCTTATCCAGCCTTTACTGACACTCCTAAGTTGTGTGTTGTGCACTGCCTCAAAGCTTATGAGGACCTGACCTTGGATCTGCGCCCTCCGGGCGAGCGTCAGTTGTTGATTGCCCTGCGGAAGCCACACAAAGCTGTCTCCTCCCCCACTATTGCTCGGTGGGTGCGTTGGGTCATGCAGGAAGCGGGCATCAATACTTCTCTCTTTGGAGCACACTCCGCCAGGGGAGCCATGGCCTCTAAGGCGTTCTCGGTGGGTGCTCGTCTGGAGGACCTTATGCGAGCTGCGGACTGGTCCTCGGATTCCACCTTCAAGAGGTTTTATTTTAAGCCGGTGGTGGATTTAGCTCAGTTGGTGGTAAGTAAGCTTTAAACTAGCATAATCTGAAGCCTCCGGTCCTGACATAGAATCGAAATTTGCCTAGATTACGTAACGGTAAGTTTCAATTCTATTAAGGACACGGAGGCGAGGATTATCCCACCCGGACTACGGTGGCGTCTCTACCCACCCGTATGGCAGTAAGTAAAGCGTTTTCCTTTACGTTGTCAGTACTGTGTTGTTCTCTGCATGCTCCTCGCCTTGTTGTCGCATTTCCTGGGCCACCTCGCTGATGCTGTTCCTTTTTTGGCAGGCAACGACGGTGCTAAACAGGACCAATGAGGCTTAAGCGTGATCTGCGCGAAGAAAGAGGAGGAAGATGATGGGAAGTCCGGTTATATAGGGACGATGGACAGAGACAAAGGACTATGGACTATTATTATAAGCAAAGAGACTCTTGGGAGTTGTTGTTGATTTTTGTTGAACATTCCGTCAATGCTTTATGTTTAAAGCATCTTGTGTTCTTATTATATCTTTTCCTGAGCTGCTGTGGTTTCTTTATGTTAATAAAGCGAAGGAAGATATAGCATAATCCTCGCCTCCGTGTCCTTAATAGAATTGAAACTTACCGTTACGTAAGCTAGGCAAATTTCGATTCCACCAATGTAGATGATATAATTATGGCTCTATGTTCTGGGTCTTTTAGTCATCCTTGATATGAAGCTGCTTCTCTTTTTTTTGTGTACTCGTGCATTTAGTAAATGTTCTTATGCTTGAATTCACTTATAAAGTGCACTGATGCACTATAGAAAACCAAAAAAGAATAAGAAGACGCTTGCAATCCCACTCTCCTTTGTGAATTGGCTCTGCGGTGCAGCGGGTCTTTAAATCTCGTGGACCACCCTGTATCTCCTTATATCAGACTAGGCTTCAGCTAGAAGGGCCTCTGGTTTTTGAACAGTGGGTACTTAGCTCGACAGGTGCACCTGGGAGAGGAACTCATTCTGGTCTCGCTGTGTACGGTTTAGAAAAGTCCAGTTCTTTTCTTGGCAATTCCCAAAAGCCATTCTACCAACTTATTGCCGTTTAGTATCTGATCTAAAACCATCTGATACGGATATGTTTATAGTTAGAAGTAAACAGAGCTACTTATAGCCTAAGCCTACAGTCAAGGTTAAAGATGAACTAAGCCACTTGGTGTATTTAATCGATATTGTGTTCCGTGGGCAATTCTCCAGCAAATGCCTGAGGGTGACTTATTTTTGCAGGTGAAAAAACTCAGGAAAACATCTTGGGTGAAAATAAATTGCAGAACAAAAATACAGGAGAATTTTTTGTTATTGTGAGATAACGATATGGTTGAAGGTCATATTTATTAGTGAGGGTTTAGCTAATGGTAAGAGTCAGCTTTAAGAGTAAGGTGGTGGAGAGGGTAACATAGAGTTAGGATGAGTGATAGGCGTAGCGTAAAGGGGTTAGGGGTAGTTGGCATGGAATGTGTGAGTGGGATTAAAGGTGGAATGTTCAGTGCATTAAAAGAAAAGGCGGCTCGTAGAATACCTGCCAACTTTAAGAACTGGAAATACCTGCAAGGCACTTTTGAACCCCACCCCTCGCCCACACCCCCTCTAAAAAAAAGCTTGCTCACGCTGGTGCTCATGGTCCTAGTGTGTTTTCACACCCCTTAATGAACGTCAGCAGATCAAAGCCTCAGAAATGAGCTGGAAAACCACTATTTCCAGTGGGTTTCAGCTGGTTTTCTCTGCCACCGTGTGATATCAGCTCCTCACTGGGAGACCGTGTGATGGGAGCCGATATTATGTGTCACACGATGGCACAGTGTGAGTTGGCAGGTATGTAGTAGAATAATTAGGGCCTCCTTCGCAGTCATGTCAGAAGTTGTGGGGCCCAGGGCAAAAACCAACACGTCATTCCAGACCCCATATGCTAGGAGCACCTGTTTCTGGCGGCCCTGCCCCTTCTTATTAGGAGAGGAGAATTCGACATTCATGTGACATTAATTCAAAACCAATTTTTAAAAACCCTAGCACGCCGCGGTTAATTACTCAAAGCTTAATTACCAGTGATTAATCTCAAAGTAATTGAAAAACACGCAGAACTGCACGTATATGTGGTTATTCATCGAGTGCCAGCTGAGCCGGGGCATCGATGCGGAGTACAAGAAAAGCAATGGGTGCAGCTAAGACGACGAGGGGAGACAGCTGAAGATCGGATGCGCATTCATGGGCTGCTAGGAGATCACATTGTTGATTCCTATCAAAACAACAGTGGAAGCACCATGGGAGTACCATGTCAGCAACACTCCACACCAGGCACAAGTAGCACAAAAAGTACTCTCTTCGCGAATCTGGTTTGAGGCTCCTGTAGGAAGGTGGATATCTGACTATGGTTACCCCCAAACTTTTTGCCTGGTGTTTAGCTGGTTTTTGACATAGTTGGCCTGGGATCCTGCTCTCCTTAAAATGGACTCCATGTACCTTATGTGCATACACAATTGGAACTGGTTCACCTTATTGGCCCCTGTAACAGTGTACCCTAGGTACCCAGGGCATAGGTGTTTCCAAGGCCTACCAGGGGCTGCAGCATGTATTGTACCACCCCTGGCCTGGCCTCCATATTTGACACAACTGGCTGATCACTCAGCTGGGGCAAGTTGGTGTAATCACCTCTTGCTTAGGTGTAGTATATCTATACCTAACCTAAACTGGACACATATGTTCCTATCAGCCACTCCTATGGAAGGTCTCATCAATCCTGGAGGCAGAGTGCTTGGAAATATGTGAGATGGTGCTCTAGCATGAGCTGAGCCTGTCTGCAGCTGTCGGGAACCACTCCCTTAGCTGTTCCGGGATATTGCCATACCATATACTCTTAAGTGCATTATAATCCTCGCGGTTATATGCTAACTTTGGTTTGGCTTTATCAAAACATGTCGAGTAAGGTGTCTTACGATTTGGAATACTATCCCCTCGACAGTTCTGTCGACGGGGATAGCATTCCAACCTTCTAAAGGGACACAACATGTACATAGCCTTAACCCCGGTTAAAGTTAACCAGAGCCTCAGCATCACAAAATGGATGCTGCCACCACAGACACAAGTCTGACCTCCTGCTGCTGGGAGTCCTTCCAGTGAGGGAGGCTTGGACAAAGGGTTTCGTGCCTTGGGAGGTGCGAGCACCACCCCAGACAGGATTTTGTGTATTGGGTAGGACAGGGCTGAATAGATTGAGACATGCCCGGGGCACACAAGGTTTTCTTGTGCATAAGCCAGTCCAAACCGGTCCTGGGACTTTCCAGACTCAGGCCTGGAGAGGAGCTGGACAAAAGAAAGGGGGTGTAACCGCCCCCCTTCCTGTTCCCTCCCAGAGGAGGGACCTAGCAGGTGATCCACCCCTCAGATTGGGAATAAGAGTGGGAGCAGTGCCATAGCACCGCAGATCATCCTGAAATCAACTTTAAACTAAGAAGACGACTGGACTGCGACATTCTGCTGCACAGAAGACTGAAGAGTATCTCCCTTGTGGCCTAGGAGTGGCCACCCTGTGAACACAGGCACCATCCAGCAACTCGACGTCTGCTTTGCCGCCGCCTCCCGCCGGAGCCCAGAGCCTGACAAGACCCAGACTCCCAGACTTCTCACAGCCCGATCCACAGTCCCTGCAAAGAAGGGACCCGTGGAGGCACCGAGAGACGTGGGACCGGACCTCTTGAAAGACCCCTGAGAAGCTGACTGCGCAGCATCTGAGGCACCCTCGACGTTGTGCTTTGGGGACTGAGAAGCCCCACCACCGAGCAGCCCTTGCACCGAAGATCAGCCCCCAGCATCTCCACGATCTGCGTGGGGCCCTTTTGCATTGTGCCACTTGATGCGCCATCCCGGCCACTTGCCACGTGGTCAGCGGCCATCTTGGCAACGAAACCTACAAACTACGCTGCGGGTCTGGTTGCTCCAGACTTGCCCTCGCTTCTGTAAAAGGGAGCACCCACTCTGACCTTGCTGGTCCGAGTGATAAGCCTTTTTTGATTCCTGCTTGGCTTGCATTAGCCAAGGCCTGTTTGCTCCAATCAAGTTGCCGACACCGCCAACAGCGAGAAGCCTGCGTGGGACAGCTCGTGATTGACTCCTGGACATCCTCGACCTCTTCGTGTCCATGTGGCTGCAGAGAGAAGCTACACCTCATCGCCTGTTTGCACCCGACATCGCCTGGTTCCAATCTGGTTCCACGGTAGTCACTGGCTAGTGACTTTGAACATTGTCCCCTCTGCTTTCAGGTCTTCACAAATTCAGATCCACCTTTGGATCCACCGGAACTCTTCACATCGAGCCGCCTGCAGCATCTTCAGCTCCAAGCACCATCGACCAGCGTGACGAAACCCGACACTACTTCGACCCTATGCACCCGCGTCCTGTGGGTGAGGTAACTCAGCAACGCCGGTGTTCCCACACTGGTACACACCTCTAGTGTCTGTGTCTTAAGTTTCAGCTTTCTAGGTCACTCGGAAGGTTCCTAACTAACTAACTTTATAACTTTTACGCACCATAGACATTGCATTGGTGAGTGCGTGCACTTTAAACACTGCACTCGAGTCCCGCGGGCCTTTCCCGACTTAGTCACTGCTAGTCCCGATCAGCTCCTGCGATTCCCAAGGCCCTAGGCCTGTTTCCTTTTCGATTGGTATCTCTTATACCCCTTTCTTAGTATATGGTTTAGGTGGCCCCTAGGGCTCATCCATATTGTGCAACTTTTGTGTATTTCAACTGTGTTTTGTTTTAACGCTTGTGCTTCTGTGCTCATAAAGAGTTCAGGGGATATTTGTAGTTAATAAATATATACATATTTTCAATATATATCTGTGTGGTGTCCTTTCATTTGGTATTCAAGGGGATTGTGTATGGTAATACAGCTGGCTTTACATGCCTTTCAGAGTTTAGCCTAAGACTGCTTTGTCCACGTTACCACTAGGACAACTGGTCTATAAGGTTGACTTACAACCGATCATCATAAGGGTTGCTTGGCATGGTACAAGGTGATCACTAGAACTAGCGGGCATCATATACCAGGCCAACTTCTCACAGCTCCCAAATGGCATTGTGTGCCATCTGAGAGAGGGTTGGATTGGGACAGAAAATAGGCCCAGGCACCAACATAAAAGTGGCCCCAGTAGTGCATTAGAAAGCAAAAAAAGTAGCCCATGTTTGCAAATTGGGGCAGTTTTGAAGTTGTAAAGACATGCTGTATAAGTGTTTTGCAAGGTATGACAGATTGGGGTTGAACTTGTTTCAGGCTATGTTTGTTTTATTCTCAAAGAAATCAACAGTAAAAACTGCACCACCAGACCATAATACAGTGCCACAAAAATGGCTCACACACTGACCTGCCAGACCAGCCCAGAGTGGTATTGACCTGAGAAAATTTGTGGCAACATGTCCAGCACCCCAGAATAATTCTCTACTGAAGATGGAATAATCCAGAAACACGTGTCTAGAGATAAGGCAATAACTGCACCAGCTTTGGTAATATTTATGACCAACTTTGATGTAAGCGCAAAATCCTGTACTACACTAACCAGGATGCGAAGGGGTAATGAAACTGGGATGTGAGGCAGTGTGCTCCTAGACCCCCACCCCCCTTACAGCCCATTGGGCACTGACTGATTGCCCTATAAACCAGTCCAAACCTGATCAGACACTAGAGTAGCAAGAGTAAAGTGTCCGCTGCTAGGACTGGTGTGCAAAACTATATGCACCTGTATGGAGGTCTTTAACTCACGTAAGGCTCCCGACCTGGCCCCTTTCCCTGGGATGGCTTCCAACATCTCCCAATAACTCCTGGAAGACCATTTAAGGCCTATCTTCACAAACCCTTTACAAGCACCTTTAACATGCTGGCAGTAGGGAATACCAGGCTCCAGTCCTAAGGAGACCTCTAAATTAAGGGAGGGTCTAAGCTTCTTGACAACACTGTCCAAGGTACACATATATTTTGTAAAAACCTTCAAAGGGCACCTCCTCAAACATTTGAAGACAAACTTGGTGTCCACTGGGACTCTTTAATCCCCACCCCTGTAGCTCATTATGTTAAATGCGGACATCTTGAGAAACCTCATCGTACCTCAGTTCCCATATTTTTTTAGCGACTTAAGAAGTGGTGTTCATTTTTCTATATCTCTTACTAGTGCTATCTAATATGTGCATGTAATTCATGATGATTTAGTGCTCTCTAAAGAATTAAGGGCAAGACGCAGGACCGGACTGGCCATAGCGGGTACCGGGCAATCCCCCGGTGCGCCGCAAGGGTGGGGGCCGGTTTTGAGCCCCTGGGAGCCGATTTTGTTACAGGGCCGTTTTTGCAGCATAGCTGCAAAATCGGCCCTGCAACAAAATCGGCCGAAAACCGGCCCTAGCAAAGCGCTCAGTGGCACCTCCAACCCCCCCCCCCCCCCACCGAGTGGGGAGGGGGGGCCGGCTGAGCACTTTGCCAGGGCCGGTTTTGGTTCCCAGTCCGGCCCTGGCAAGATGTAGGAAGCCTAATACCGGTCGGTAAGGCCGAAATTACCGAATTTCGGCCGTTACCTATCGGTTTTAGGCTTTTGGGTTGCAGGGGCCTAATTTAAGGATTCGGTAAATTACCGAATCTGTAATTTAAGGAATCGGTAAATTACCGAATTCTTAAATACAGATTCGGTAAATTACCGAATCCTTAATGTAGGAAGCAGTCAAGTGAGTGCTTTTCACTTGTAAGGATTCGTTATTTACCACCAACTATAAGTTGGTGGTAAATAACGAAAACCGTTAAAAAAGCAATTTGGTGCTTTTTTTAACAGTGCCATGTGGCAGACATACATGCCCTTAGGGCATGTATGTGTGCCACATGTGCACCCATGCACTATACAGGGGTGCAACAGGGTGTCAATGTGACACCCTGCCACCCTTGTAGGTCTACCCCCTATTACCAGACCGGTATTTACCGAATCGGTAATTCTCATTCAGTCCTATAGGCCTCCAGGCGGTATTTACCGATTCGCTAAAATTTACCGAATCATTATCTACATATCATTTACCGATTCTAAAATACCGAATCTGTAAAATTCGGTATCTTAGAATCGGTAAATGATATTTACCTACATCTTGCCCCAAGTCTTTAACTCTCCTAATTTGGAGCTGTCCTGATGAAAACCGGGATATTGTTGCAGATCCTTGGTGCAATGATGGGAAATCCTGCTGTCTTGTTTTTTTATTTTTTACACTTCTTAGTCTGCAGTCTAATGGTGGCCTATCTCTGGGTGTGTCAAGTACCATTAGAGGTGGTGAGTTTGTCTAAAGATACAGGGGAGTGCTAATGGTAATGAGTTTGAAAATTATATAATTGGCTTTGAAAATGGTGTGGGCTGGCAATGGGAGCCAATGGTGTACCATCAGTATGGGGGTGATGCGATCATATTTCTTCAGGTTCTGGATGAGACGTGCTGCAGTGCACAGATGCCTGTAAGGGGTGCCAGTGTGGAGACTTGGAGGCCATGGAGAAGGCGTTGCCAACCTCAAGCCGCAAGAAAACAAAGGTTTGAACAGTAGTTCTGAAGTCGCATTCTGGAAGAAACGGTTTCACTTTTGTTAGAAGAGAATGCTGGTGAAGGTCTTCTGTCTTTTTGGCAGTGTGTCCTAGGGGCGAGATTTACTTCCAGGGGGAATCCAAGTGGCTTAGCATTTAGTGAATGTTGGGGTTCGAAACTGTCTAGGTTAGTGTCATTGAGCCAGGTTTGTACTGCTTCTCTTTTAGTTCTTGGCAAATAACAGAAATTCTGTCTTGGTTGCTTTGAGGTTCATTTGAGCACTGGTCAAGTCTGAATGATATGCCGGACGTGTATGAGGTGCTGGATGTCTGAAGTATCTGACTTGGTACTGTTGTCTCTTTGCAGTTGGATTTAGGTCCGGCAGTGGTGTAGATTCTCTTCCTAACTTACTTCATCGACTTTGTACTGTAGTATTCAACTAGGTTATCTTTTATTATGGAAGCAAGGCCTTGCATAGTTTCTGGTTATTGGCCTGCCTATTGTTACCGTATTTTCCTAATTTTTCTCTGTATACACACTTGCATATTTTTTTCCTAGAAATTGCCAATAATTGCTCGGAAGGGCCAATATCTCCTTGTGACTGCCAGTTGGCACTGACAATGGTGCCCAATTTCCTCACAATTTACATTTTAACACCAATGTACTTACAGGTGTTGAATTGGATGGATGTTCGCCATCTTTTCTTTTTACCATGAAATAACTTAAACAGGACTGAAAATTCCGAAGTTTGTTGTGAAAACCCACATGCAGCGAACATGCAAACTATGCTTAGTAAGCAAAGTATTGCCCAGTGTTATGTGGCGTTTGCAGGAGAAAAGCTCTGTAACTTTTTGTTTCGTTTGGCAATGAAGTGGGTTCGTCATTTTGCTTTCATAACTAGCTAATTGCTGTAAATTCGGACTGGGTACCAGTGTTTGGCTGCATTTGGAGTTGTTCCTAGATGGATAACTCATCCTCAGTTCTGTTTCTTTGTTTATTGCATTTCCTGGAGAATGTCTGTGAGTAAATATTTGAGGGGAGACGACTACGATCAAGAATGAGTCATTTGTTGGTGCCCCATGTTCTGTTCCTGTGATGGCTGACTTTACTGAAAAGCTTACCCAAACAACTCAGTTTTCAAGAGTTTTCAAATAAGCAGGTGGTTTGTTGGGTTTTGCTCTTGGGTGTCAGTTTAAATGCCCTTTAGTGCTTAGGTCATGCTCCTGTGTGGTTTGTACCTAAAGGTTTTCACTTCTTGACGTTGGCCGAGGTCTTCCATTCATTTTTCGGGTGAAGATGGAGTTGGGTGCCATTGATGCATATCTGGAATTGAAACTGCTGCTGCTTCCTCAGTGTGCCAGTGGGTTCAGTTTGATAGTATCAGTCAGGTGGTTCAGTCTTCCATGAAAGATTCAACAGATACAGTTACTTGCTTGTTGGCTTGAGGATGGATAGAATGATGGGACAGTTGCTGAATTCCCATCAGGTCTTTCAGCCTATTAGAATAGGGTGGTCCACGGTGCTGTTAGACTAGAAGGCGTAAGGAGTATGCTTGTTCATCAGTGCGTCTTCCCTCTCTCTGATTTTTCCTGAAACCAGATTGTTGTTAGTCAGAGTTTTGTTTCTCTTTCTAATTGCTTCGGGTAAACAGCAGGATTGGGATTGGCTGAAAAGCAGTCCTAGCATTTGCATCACCTTTGGTTTTCCTAGGGGTGGTAATTATCGCCTGGATCACTAACCCGTTCCCTTCTCTACTCAGGCTTCTACTCTTCCTCGTCGCCGTCATTACAACACCCTCTTGTGTTTAGCCTCCGATTAGAGCTTGGATAGGTCAGGAGGATGCTGGGAACACCAGTCCCTCTTGTTGCCCGGGACCCGTGGTCAGAGGCGAGAGTTTACTTCACCATGGGGGACATGGTTCCCCTGGTGGGTTGCGTGAACATATTTTATAAACAAAGTTTACCTCTGAGGTGGCATTTAGTGGCAACACCAATGATAGAAGTTAGAGTAGGAGATGAAAGATGAGGCTCGGGGCTGTCACAGGAGGGGCTCAGCCTGCTGGGCTATATCTCCCTGACCCTACGCGTTGGATGCTGCGCGCTGGGCATGCATGAAGGACGGTATAAGGGGCTATTGCCCCTCTTCCCACTACATCTGCTTTAAGCTCTTTATTTTATGGTATGCTTGGGTCCCTCTCAGTACTGAACTGTCACTGCCCAGCCATGGGGCCCTCCCACCTATCTAACCATGGGGCCCTCCCACCTATCCAACCATGGGGCCCTCCCACCTGTCCAACTATGGGTTCCTCCCACCCTGTGCACCTCACCTGTCTGGAATGACCCCAGAACCTTGTGAGGTCATTTGACGGTCTCTTGATGGTGGAGATAGAGCAAGCCTAGAGCAATGATAACTCATTTTGATACTGCGCTTTGTACAATACCTCTGCCGTTTCTAAGCAGTGTATAACAGATGTCACGACCCCCCATTTTCACGGTACTCATCCCACTGACCTTGGAATATTGGAATGCTGAATACCTTGGAGGCTTCGGAGTCACTGAGCTATCTTGCCAGCTCGGTGTATTGTATTGTATTGTATATTGGATTTATATAGCGCTTATCACCCAGGGGTCTCTAAGCGCTTGCCTTGGGAACCCGTCCTGGCTTTTCCCTGTTAGATAGCCCCTACAGGGCATCCCCAAGGTGAAAGCCAGGCATCCCGCCGCGGGGGGCCGTTGTGGAGATTAAGCAAGCTTAATGCCCAGAGTTGCAGAGTGTGAACCCATGATTAGGTCAGGCACCGAAGCGAGAATTATCGAGTCCATGGACATTTGAGCTCAAGACCCTGCCGGGTCGGGAATTGAACTCTGGTCCCGGGTCTGACCTCTGCTTCAGGGTCTGCCTGCTCTAACCAGTGAGCCACACTTCTCCACAAGTGTATATCCTGGGGGCCGACCTGGGCGCCAGGCGACAACTCCTAGGGGCCCCTGCGGCTTGGGTTCCTGCATTATGTCATGATTGGGGGCTCCAGCAACAGGCATGGATTAGAAGAGGACGTGGCCTTTACCTTTGTATAGTGTGGGTTATGCCGTCGTCTCTGCAGCACTTAGCATTAACCGCATCGCTGCTGCGGCGATTTTTGCGCTGTGCGGCTTTTTTTTAAAAGCCGCGTTACATAACGAGCTCAGCTCGTCATCAGCACACGCCACCCGTGGGTGATGACGAGCTGAGCTCGTCGTCAGCATCGAAAGGGTTAAAGCCACAGGGCTCACACCGGGCCTGCTGAGCTGGGCGCCTGGTCGCCCATTATGACGAGCAATAGACCAGTCTGCATTCAAGGTGCATGCCTCATGCAACCATTCCCTTAAGGGATTTGCCCAATATCCTCAGAAGTCCTTTCCCCTGAATACAGTCCAGTTCTGCGGCTGTCAATAAGACATGTGCCAAGAAGGCCAGAGAGCACGAGGTGTACCTAAGAGATAATAACCTGCAGCTAAGTAGCACTTAGCCTAATTATAAACAAATAAAGCTCCTGAATACCAAGGTTCGCACAACACATTTTAATTAGATGTTCACCTAGTAAGGAATCACTCACAGAGGAAAAATACTCCTGTTGGACCTTAGATGAACATTTACTTCTGATATATGCCCTTGTCTCCAAGGCCGATCAATGCGGTGAGAGCATTCAATTAAAAACTAATTATCGTGACCCCGGCTGCTGCTTTTGTGAAATATTCGCGGTCTGTCATTATCCGAATCACAATATTGTACAGACATTACTGACATGGGCGTAAGCAGACATTTTTCCAGGTTGGGGGGGGGGGGGGGGGGGGGGGGGGGGACCTGGCAAATAAGTTAATCAGTAGGGGCAAGGCTAAAATGGCAGACAATCAGGATCGGGTAATGCTCAGGCCAAGCTGAGAAAAAAAAGTGGTGAATTCTGCATTTGAAACTGGACAACAATTAGAGCGCACATGAACCCTAAAATTCTTACCTAGGCCCCTTAAAACTCATACATTCCCTGATACCTAAAATTAGCCCCCTGGCACCCCACAACCCATAACCCAGACCCACCCTGGCCCCTAAAATTACCCCCTGGCACACCAACACCCATACCCACCATGAACCCTAAAATTATCCCCCTGGCACCCCAAAACCCATACCCATCCTGAAACCTAAAATTGCCCCTGCCCCCCCCCCCGAAAAAACTCATACCCACCCTGAACCCTAAAAATACCCCCCTGGCCCCTAAAACCATTACCCACACTGAACCCTAAAATTACTCCCTGGCACACCAACGCCCGTACCCGCCTAAAACCCTAAAATTACCCCCTGGCACCCCAAAACCCATACCCACCTGGAACCCTAAAATTACGCCCTGGGTATCCCCAAACCCATACCCACCATGAACACTAAAATTATCCCCCTGGCACCTCAAACCTCATACCCACCCTGAACCCTAAAATGACCCCTGCCCCCCCAAAACTCATAGCCGCCCTGAACCATAAAATTGCCCCCTGGCCTCTTAAAACCCATACCCACCATGAACCCTAAAATTACCTCTCTGGTGCCCCAAAGCCCATACCCACCCTGATCCCTAAAATTATCCCCCGTCACCCCAAAACCCATACCCACACTGAACCCTAAAATTACCCCCTGGCACACCAACACCCAGGCCCGCCTGGAACTCTAAAATTACCCCCTGGCACCCTCTGAGGCTAGGGCCATAGGGCACCTCTCTGCCGCCTTCTGAGGCTAGGGTTATAGGGTACCTCTCTGCCTCCCTCTGAGGCTAGGGTCATATGGTATCTCTCTGCCTCCCTCTGACGCTGGGGTCCAGGGGCACCTCAATGCTTCCTCCCCCTGAGGCTAGGTTCCTTGGATACCTCTCTTCCTCCCTGTGAGGCTAGGATCATAGGGTACCTCTCTTCCTCCCTGTGAGGCTTGGGTCATAGGGTACCTCTCTTCCTCTCTGTGAGGTCAGGGTCATAGGGTACCTCTCTTCCTCCCTGTGAGGCTTGGGTCATAGGTTACCTCTCTTACTCCCTCTGAGGCTAGGTTTCTTTGATTCTTCTCTGCCTCCCTCTGAGGCTAGGTTTCTTGGATACCTCTCTGCCTCCCTCTGAGGCTAGGTTTCTTTGATTCTTCTCTGCCTCCCTCTGAGGCTAGGTTTCTTGGATACCTCTCTGCCTCCCTCTGAGGCTAGGTTTCTTGGATACCTCTCTGCCTCCCTCTGAGGCTAGGTTTCTTGGATACCTCTCTGCCTCCCTCTGTGACCGGAAGACGTCCTCAGTAGAGTCCACAAGTAACCTGTGACAACAGCACACCCTCTCACATGAGTACTTAGACAACTGATCTATGAACATGTGTGAAACAGCATCTTTTTAACTTAGGGTCACTCTCTTCAATCCATATAAATACTAATGTTGTTTTAGTAATAACTCCCACTCATTGGCACACGCAATCCTGGGGGTTCCTAGCATTTATTGTACAAAGTGATCCCGGAGCGGCACCTTTGTGGAGAGTTCAAGATTTAACTTCTCCATTTTAGTTCCTCAATGGAGCAGCTAGCCTGTTTGGCAAAAACAAGTGAGTATTGGGAAACCCAATAGTTTGTTTGAAAATGCTCCTTTAATAAATGTGACATGTGTGTGCGTATGTATTTGTGAGAGTGTGTATGTGTACACATGTGTGAATGTGTGCATGTGTGTTTGTGTGTGCATGTGAGCACGTGTGTGCATGTGTCTGAGTGTATGCACCTGTGCGTGGGTGTGTCTGGTTGCATGTGTATATGTGTGTGTGTGAATGTGTGCATGCAAGCCTGTGTGTGCATGTGAGCGCGTGTGTGCATGTGTCTGAGTGTATGCACCTGTGCGTGGGTGTGTCTGGTTGTATGTGTATATGCGTGTGTGTGAATGTGTGTATGCAAGCCTGTGTGTGCATGTGAGCACGTGTGTGCATGTGTCTGAGTGTATGCACCCGTGAGTGGGTGTGTCTGGTTGCATGTGTATATGCGTGTGTGTGAATGTGTGTATGCAAGCCTGTGTGTGCATGTGAGCACGTGTGTGCATGTGTCTGAGTGTATGCACCTGTGCGTGGGTGTGTCTGGTTGCATGTGTATATGCGTGTGTGTGAATGTGTGTATGCAAGCCTGTGTGTGCATGTGAGCGCGTGTGTGCATGTGAGCGTGTGTGTGCATGCATCTGAGTTGATGCATCAGACAGAATGACAATGGGTGGGAGGGACTGCGAGGAGGAGTGCGAGGCGCCCCATCAGGGAGTTGAGGCCTCTAGCAGGGAACAGCTCTGCTCCCTGCGGGACCCAGAATTACAGACAAAAGGCGTCCATAAAAGCATTGGTGTCCGCAGGGGGGCAAGGAGGGGTGCTCCAGGGGGAGGGCAAGCGCCCCTCCTTGCCCCCATGCGGAATCCCATGATTACTGATCATCACAGAAACCGCTGTACCTGGACAAAAAACACAGATTCGGCTTTGCATGTATCATGCCGTGATGTTTTTAAGGGTTCACAAAAACTGCATTGAATTGGGAAGTCTTTGAGTTAGCAATACTTACACCGGCGAAAGGTGAGTATGATGGGAAGGAGATGTAACATAGCGGCTAGAGTGTCGACAGCAAAGAAATGTGTGCTCCTGGGCAAAGCAACTAATGTCACTGTGCTTCCAGTGTGCACTTTGCAAAAAAAATGCAATTGTCATAGTGTTCTGGAGAGAAATAAAGGCTAGAAGACAGAGGGAGGTGGACGAGGGGGCGAGATAAAGGTAAGTAATGAGTGGGGATAAAAACAGGAGAGGGGGAAGAGCTGGTACAAGAAGGAAGGAACAAGAAATGGAGCGATGAAGCAGGACAAGGCAATGATGAAGTAAAATGGGAGGAAGGGAGGAAGTAATGTTTTTAAAAGGTAAAAGAGAGCTGCAGTGTGAGAGACAGGCCAGGAAAGTGAGAAGTATAATGTTTGATAAAGGAAAGAGAGGGAATGGGGGAATGAGAATAAGGGTCAGCGTCAACAATGAAGTGTAAATTAAAAGTAGGTGGGGTCGAAGCATGGAGGAAGAGCGACTGTAAAACCAGGACAAGGTGCATCAGGGCGGTGAAGCTGGAGATCCATAGCGCGTTGATCTTATTCAGGTGCGTTTCCCCGCAGTGCCTCTGGACTTTGACTGTTTGAGACATATAGAAGTCTCCGAGCCCTCAACACAATCTGCGGGCGAGGGTGGTCATCAGTTTGTGTGCGCCGTCGTCACCGGTCTTATTTAGTGACAGAATGAGGAGAGGGAGAAGGAAGAAGTAAGAGAGTAAGCCAGGATTCTATGTCACTTTGCGCGGATATTCAGTGTGCTGGAATGCGTGTGTGCTGGGTTCATATGTTGGACACTAACATTAAACACTGGGAAAATGGCTAACTTAGTGTTTCCTCTAGGCCTGGACGAGTATGTGGAGTTCCGTGTTAGTGACCAAAAAACTCTGCCGCGCTACGCAGAGTTCCACAAGTGGCGGAGTGTTACGTCGCACTGATTTTTAGCACCAGCTGTTTGTTCCAGACCATAAAATCAGTGCAAACAGCAGCACGCTCAGCACAAGAGGGTGGTGCTTCTTTCTGCCGCTTGTCTAGTTGTTCTACTCAAGCTGCAGCTTCCTCAACACGAACAGGTTTCCATCCGGGACTGCCTGTGTTGAGAAATCTCACCGGGAGGTGGTCTGGAGTAAGAGTTTCCTTGCTCTCGCTTAATGTTGGCGAGCAAGTAAAAAACTCCACTCTGCAGAGTTTTTCAGAACTCCGCACGCTACATGGTGCACGGAGTGGGAAAAACTCAGCAAACTCCGCGAGCGAGGGGAATATTACGCCCAGGCCTAGTTTCCTCATCGTTTGATTCGAAAGCCCTATAATAAATGCATAAAGCACCTCATCAAATATTGTACTTCTTGGGTCTCACCTGAGACTGCTCATACACTGTTGCTTGTGAGACATTTTGTTTACTTACAGAGGGCTTAGAGGCTGCTCCTGCTTATTATTTGTTGGCTTAATCGCCACTCTCATTTGCTTGCTTCTCTCTGGTCAGCATTTGCCTGCTTTACTCCCTTTTCATTTGTTTGCCCCCCACTCAAGCATGGCCCAAGTAATTGTCCCTTTCCACTGCTTGTCCTTTCAAACCTACTTTCTTATCTTTGCTGAAGCTGTGTGTGTTTTGACAAGTTGAAGGATGCATGTGTTTTCAGGCCATCTACCTCATGTGCTTCTCTATCAACCTTTCGCTTTGTGTCGCTCTCTTATCCATGTCCCCCTCCATATTGTTGTTTGCCTTCTTCCTCTGTCTGTGTTGGTGCTTGCCCCCTCCCTCTGTCTGCCTTGTTGCTTCCCCCCCTGTGTTGAAGCTTGCCCCCCACTGTCTGTCTTGTTGTTTGCCCCCCCCCCCCTGCTGGCCATCTTATTGCTTGCCCCCTCCATTATATGTGTTGACCCACCCCCACAGCAAAAAAAGCACTGCGACAAAGCCAATGCCAGTAGCATCATAGCACTTTTTTTTTTAAACTTTCATCCTTCCCTACTTCCGCTGTTGCTTCCCACACCCCCTCCATTGTCGTTGCTTGCCCCCACCTGCCATAACAAAAAAGTGCTATGACGCAAACACTGATGGCCTCATCATAGTACTTGTTTCCCCACACCCTTTTTTCCTCCAACATGCCTCCTGCCCTCTCACCATCGATAAATTAAAAAAACGCTATGATGAGGTCAGTTGTGTCATAGCGCCCTTTCCTAATTAAATTTCAGTATTCCTGCATAGTAAGCGTGCTGCTGTGCCACATGGCTCGTAACATTAACAAAACCAATAGCTTGTATTGGCGAGACCTATTGGCTTTGCCAATGATTGTATTGAGATGCTTCTGTTTTTAATATATAAATTGAATGAAAGAAGCATTTTTTTAAACTTTCAAAATGTCTTCAAGGAAAAAAAGAAGACCCTTGGGTTCATTCATTAAATGTATTGCCATAAAATATATTGAAAGTATGATTTACCTGCCTTACAGCAAAGATGGTAAAGGCAAGGCATGATTAACTGTGCTCGGGCGATTTTAAAGCGAAAGTAAACATGGGGGTCTTTGCTGTTAATCTGAGCATATGTCACTCCACTCTCTGGTTATGAAGTGCTGGAATCTGATGGATGATTGATGGCTGACATAGCTATGTCTTGTTTATTTAATTTAGAAGATGGGCTCTTTAGTGACCCCCAGATGCTTCCTAAAAGCAATCCAGGGACGTGCAGTTCATCAAAAACAACTGTGAACAGGAGCGTTTGGAGGGCCGAGGAAACGGACTGCGGTATGATGTGGGCCGCACTCGGACAAAGGAGGGCAAATCTGAGGCACAGCGTGCACTGGCCCGGGAGGCGGCTGCTTGCTAAAAAGCTCCGCAGTTCAGAAGGCGCAGTCACAGCAAGGGGCATATCGCGCAATAACTACACTCCACGCTTTTACTTGAAGCGTAAAATGCCATTTTATTAGGACAAGGTTGCACTCATTTAGACTTTATTAACAGTACATAAATTCAAGAAATATACTTCTTCCATCCCATACCGACTCATTCTCCCTTCAGCCTTCTCAAACCCTTCTCACCTGTTTGACTCTTCCCCATTCACTCGGTGACCTCCTTCTTCTCCCCATTTTCACCTTCACTTGCCCTCCAAGCATCCTCTGTTGAATTGCCTTCATTGCTCATTGCCTCCGGCGCCCCGCTATCAGTCACCTGTGTACCGTTCTCCCCCCCCTGAGGGGTGGATCTGCCTGTATGTGACTCACCACCCCTCCAAAGTACCGCCAACCAGACAACCCCCGTAGGGCGGTTACCTGTCCCCCTGCCCCAGAGTTCCTGTGCACTTTTTGCCTCCCATCAGCCAACCCTGTGGCACCTCATGGACGACCATCCACCACATGAGAATTGAGTCCCGTGCTTCAATAAAATTTTTGTGACCTGACCTAACCGCGAAAGGTGCACAATCTATAAACAACACCACTTGTTCCTGTGGGCCATTTTCTCTGGAGCATGTTCGACAGCCCCAATTCCCTCCTCTGTGAGGCACAATATATTCACATAACCAAACACCCCAACTTCCCTTCCATTGAACCATATCCCCTTGCATGTTTCTTTGCGTAATGCCAGTCCTGACTACTCATGCATACCTTCTTTCCCACATGTATCATCATATTGTGCAGTTTATTTTTTGACACGGTTTCACCCGTACTGGCCACAATGCCCCTCATTGCCTTCCACTTTGACCCCACCATATCGCATTCTTGTGGGTGTGTTCCCAACCCGTTGACGTCTGTACACCTGCTGGTCTGCATCTGTTGCATCTTTCTGTCTCTGACCCACCCCCTCCATCTGACCCTATTCTGCCTCAACCCACTGCTTTGGGTGAAAGCTTACTGGAATCCTGGCCGACTCTTTCATTAGAGAAGCTGAAAGAAATCCTAAAAACTGTTAAATCCGGCTCCCCTAGGGACCCCATCCCTATTAAAATTATAAAAAAACTGGATGACCAGTCCTTGAATATCATAGCCAATCTTTTAAACTCGTCCCTCGACCTCGCCACTGTCCCGGCCTTATGGAAGCATGCCATGGTGACACCCCTCTTGAAAAAGCCAAATGCAAACCCAGAAATACTGGCCAATTATAGACCTATATCTCTACTTCCTGCTTTTTCAAAGTGCCTTGAGAGACACGTTCACTCCACTTTAGCCACTTTTGCAGAAGAAAACTCCTTACTCCATCCTTCGCAATCTGGCTTCAGGGCTGGTTTCTCGACGGAAACCGCCCTGTTAGGTGTCACTGAACATATCAGAAAACTTCTTGACCAAGGTCAGACGGTCGCACTTGTGTTATTGGACCTAAGTGCGGCGTTCGACACCATCTCTCATGAAACGCTTATTAGAGAGCTATACACTAATGGCGTAAGAGGACAGGCTCTGGATTGGATCAAATCCTTCCTGGCAAACAGAACCTTTCAGATCGCATCTGCACAGGCCGTGTCAGACACCCTACCTGCAGCTCATGGAGTGCCGCAGGGGTCCATCCTGAGCCCTCTGTTTTTTAATATCTATCTCAAGCCGCTGGTAGAACTTGTTGAAAAGCTAGGTCTAACGCTTATGAACTATGCCGATGACACCCAAATCATTTTTTCCCTGTCTGATTCTTGTCCCCACTCCCCGTCGTTACTCAAGGAAGGACTATTAAAAATACTGAACTGGATGACAGCAAACCAGTTAAAACTGAACGGCGACAAGACGGAAATACTGATTCTGGGAAAGGACAAAGCTCTCTGGAACCCCGCGCATTGGCCAGACCAGATGGGCATTTTTCCTACCCCGGTGTCCCATGCTCGAAATCTGGGCTTTGTACTGGACAATGCCTTATCCATGGACAAGCAGGCCAGTAAAGTTACTGGCTTGTGTCTCACCATAGCTAAATGGTTGAGGAAAATCCTGTGGATGTTGCCTATGTCAACTCAAAAGACCGTAGTCAATGCCCTTATCACATCAAGGCTTGACTACGGCAACATCCTCTATCTGGGCGCAAACAAATCTGTCATCGGACGACTGCAAGTAGCGCAAAACGCTGCGGTCAGACTCCTATGTAAGATTCCTAAGAACGCTGGAGTCTCGAACCATCGTCGGGATCTTCATTGGCTCAGGATAGAGAACAGAATTCGTTTCAAGGCCCTGAACTACATGTTCAGAATAAAAACAGGAGTAGCACCAAAATACCTCCAATCCCTTGCCTGCCTCTACACGCCCAAGAGAAACCTCCGGTCTCAGACAGCAGCTTGCTTCTGTATACCAAGGTTTAAACGTGCAAGATCAGGGGGCAGATCTTTTGCCTATCTTGGACCCTCCCTGTGGAACACGCTTCCCCCAGGCATCCGGAAGGAAGAAAACTACTGTAGGTTCAGAAAGCTTGTGAAGACCTGGCTGTACGAACAATAACCATTTCAAACAGTTACCTCCTTTCGGTCCTTTTTCTAGCTGTGTCTAGGCGCCGGGAAACCCTTCTTGGGTAGCTGTTGCGCCCTATAAATTGACAAAATAAATAAATAAATAAATAAATTGCCACCCAAGGCACGAAAGAATGGCCTCCTATCTAGGTAACCGTCATGGTTCCGTCTACCCCCTCATCCTGTAGAAGAAAAAGTACAATCAGTCCCGTAATAAATCCTTCCCCTTATCAAAAGACCTCTTTCCGGCTGATCCAACCTAGAAAAAAAACCCTGTTAGTACCCATATCGTCACATGCAACTTTTTTGCTCCCCTCTTCCTTCAACTTCCCCCCTCCCCCATAATCCATTCTGACAAAGCAGTTGCTACAGCCCTAATGCGTAGAAATGGCATCTCTCCATCTGCTGGCCCCATCCCTGCACTTGGCCCTTGCGTAAGACTTA
This sequence comes from Lissotriton vulgaris, assembly GCF_964263255.1. NCBI lineage: Eukaryota > Metazoa > Chordata > Amphibia > Caudata > Salamandridae > Lissotriton > Lissotriton vulgaris. Next base: position 1,495,105,102 of record NC_141693.1, read on the forward strand.
TGATGACCGGAAAAACTGTCACTCTACCTTTCAACTTATTGGAAAAACAACTTCCCCCCAGCCAAAGGTCTTCCCTTTCTTGCCAGCACACCATTCGGATCAGGCTCGCTGCGCTCTTTCCCTCACCTAGAAACCACTCTCCACTTCCCCCCCTCTGCATCGGAATTAAACAACTCTACCATTCCCCATCGTCCTTGCCCCAAACACACTCCCTCAACCGTGCCCACTACTCAATTAAGCCGACACCGCTCTGACAAAACCCCCCTGCCTAATTTTAGCACCAAAAACACGCTAGGCTCACTTAAAAATCCCGTTCATATTAACCGATCACTCCTTTACCTGCTCTCCCCATTGAACCAAACCGTCCTGTCTCCAAGTTTCGCACCCCCAGACATCCAGTTCCACCACACCCAGGAAAAATTCACCATACTTTCTTCGACCACTATGCGATGGCCCACTCTCCACACACCCTCGACCGTCCCACACATCCCTACTCCACACATTGTTGTTTCGTCTACCATTTGCACCTGCCAAACAAAGTCCCCCTCTCCACATCCTATAACACCATTGCATTCCGCCTCACTTTCTATCAATCAATCAGTCATTTGTTAAGTGCACTACATACCTGCAAGGGTCTCAAGGCGCTGGGGGGGGGGGGGGGGTTAGGGAGGTGGGGGCCGCTACTGATCAAACAGCCAGGTCTTTAGTATCCTCCCGAAGGTCAGCAGGTCTTGGGTCTGTCGTAGGCTCATTGGGAGCACTAGACATCCGCTTTCCCCCACAAAACCTCCCCCCTTGCCCCTGGCTATGCCTCTGCCTCTGCACTCATTCTCCCTTTTACCTCCCCTCCGCTTACCCCTTGAGTAAGTCCCCCCAGCCCCTTATACACTGCCCTCGGCTCAAGTGTCCTCAAATGTACAACTCACACAGACTCCCCGGAGCCCAACTGTGCAAAATGAAACAAGTGTGTGGGCTGCACCTGGTGGAGTGTCTGGCCTGCACCTGCTGGGGTGCGTGGGCTACACCTGCTAGAGTGCGCACCTGGGTGCCACTGCTGGAATGAGTGCATGGGCTACACCTGGTGGAGTGTGTGTGCTACACCTGGTGGAGTGTGTGGGCTATACCCGCTGGAGTGCATGGGCTATGTGAGAAGTTGGCCTGGTATATGATGTCCACTATTCTAGTGGGCACCCTGGACCAGTCCAAACAATCCCCCTATTTATGGTCGGTTGTAAAGTCAACTTTATAGAAAGCTATCCTAGTGGTAGCTGTGGAGAGCACCCTTCAGGCTAAGACTTAGAGGCGGGTTAAGCTAGTTGTTTTACCAATTATAATCTCTTGAATGATCAAATGAAAGCACACCACACAAGGTATATATCAAATATATATGTATTTATTCTAAACACAACCCCTCTGGACTCTTTATGAGGTCAGAGGTAAAAGTACAATACAAGGAACTTAAGCAGCATTCAATAAGTTGCACAGTATACGTTATGCCCTAGGGGCCTCACAAACCATATACTAAAATAGTGGTATAAGAACCACGTGAGAGTTAGAAAGCAGGCCTAAGGCCTGTAGAACCCCTGGGGCTACCTATAACCACCCTAGGTTAGGATGCAGGAGGCCCACGGGGGACGCGTGGAGTGTCTAAACACAGCCTCGGATCACCATTGGCTTTCTATTGAGAACAAGCAAGTTACAATTTTAAAGATTAAGGGCACTTAAAGGTGAACTACGATGGAACCCTTTTAGACTAGGACACTTCGAGAGTCAAGACCAATGGGAGCACCAGAGTACTCTTCTTTCCTCACCCAGGGAAGCCGGGTGCATAGGTGTCTTTTGGTGTCGGGGTTTGTCGTTGATTCCTATGGAGAGCTGCGAAGAAATGCTGCAGGTGACCAGAGGAAAAGTGTCCGGGTGGATCCAAGGGTGAATCGGAGATGTGAAGAACCTGAAAGCAGAGGGGACAGAGTCTGGGTCACTAGCCAGTGACCAGGATAGCGAGGAGAAGATGCCAGCCGATGTCGGGTGATTTCAGGTGAAAGAGGTGAAGCTTGACTCTTCAGCCACGAGGACTAGGAGGTGTCGACGACAACCAGGAGCTGGATTCGAGCTGTCCCATGATGGATCTAGCTGACTGCAGTGACAGAATCCGGATTGGACCCAACAAGCCTTGGCAACAGCAACCCATATAAGATGACAAGATTGGCTTCAGTGCAGACCAGCAAGGTCTGAGGGACTCCTCCTTTAATGCTTTAATGAGGAGTGGGAACACATCTGGAACAACCAGGAAAGCTCAAGAAATCAAAGATGGCCCTTTGTGGGGGCTTGCTAGCCAACGGATTAGGAACCGCGAAGGGGCCTCGAGCAGAAATGCACAAAGCAGGCCCATGAGACACTCGTGGAGTGTAGGCCTCTGAGCTTCAGTGCTGGGAGCGCAGCTCAGCATCAGAGATGTCTGGAAGTCTGTGTCCTGTGTCGCAGATTCTTCAGGATCCGGCGGGAGCCTCGAAAAGGCAGACCAGCAAAGATTCAATTGGGGCCTGTTTGAACCGGGTGGTCACTCCTTGACCACAAGGGAGATTTCTTCCGTCTTCCAGTCGATATGGAATGTCGAAGGTCCAAGATATATGTTGCAGAGCTTTATCCAGGGTAATCTAAAGTCCTAGGGACTGTGGTTCTATACTTATAGTAAGTTTAGGGGTTGAACTAACTCTAAGGTCCCTCCTATGGGTGCACCTGGGGAGGGGGTGGTTACACCCGTTCCCCTTTGTCCAGTTTCGCGCCAGAGCTGGGGCTGAGTGCCCCAGCAACCGGTTTGAACTGGGAAATGCATGGAGCACCTTGTGTTCCCCAGGCAGTGTCTGAAAAGCATTCACTGAATGCAACCCACCCTGCACCAATACACTAAAGCCTGTCTGGGGAGGTGCCAGCACCTCCCTGGACAGGAAACCTATTGTCCAGGCCTCCCCTGCCAGAGTTTCGTCCAGCAGCAGAAAGGCAGGCTTGTGTCTGTGGAAGCAGCATCCATTTTGTGATGCTGGGGCTCTGTTTAACTTTAACCGGGTTTACCAGTCACTACATGTCTCCTCCCTCCAGAAGGGTGGAATGCTACCCCCGCCATCAAAACTGGCGGGGGTAGTATTCCAAAGCGTTTGATACCTTGCACGACATGTTTTGATAAAGCCAAACCAAAGTTAGCATTAACCATGAGGATTATAATGCACTTAAGAGTACATGGTATGGCTATATCATAGAACAGTTATAAGGAGATGGTTCTGAAAGCTGCTGAGGGGCTCAGCTCATGCTAGGGCACCCACTCACACAAAACCAAGCACTCTGCCATCAGGATTGTCAAGGCCTGCCATAGGCGTGACTTATAGGTTACTGTGTGTCTATATATAAGGTAGATATAGGTATATTATATCTAAGTAGGGGGTGCTTACACCACCCTACCCAGGCTGCAAGTGAAGACCTGTGGTGTCAGTTTGGAAGGCTAACCAGGGGTGGCACAATACATGCTGCAGCCCCTGGTAGGCCTCTGGGGTCCCTATGCCCTGGGTACCTAAGGTACCATATACAGGGGCTCACAAGGGTGCCTCAGTAACCAATCTGGTATGTACCTAAAGTTCATGGCATCAATTTAGAGAGAGAACAGCTAGGCTGTGGGCCTAATTAGCAGGGCCACAGACATACTAAAGGCCAAACACTAGTGAAGCACAGCAAAAAGTGGGGGTAACCATAGGAAGCAGTCCCTACTCTCCTACATAACCCTCCCCCCCCCCAAACGCAGGGACATTAAACTAACCTTGACCAGTTTAGTCTTCATGTTCTAAGTGGAAATATCTGGAGAGTCCATCTGCATTGGCATGGTTACTCTCAGGTCTATGTTCCACTGTATAGTCCATCCCCTGTAGGGAAATAGACAACCTGAGTCGTTTGGGATTTTCACCCTTCATCTGTTTTAGCCATAAGTGGGGCTTATGGTCTGTCTGAACTGTGAAGTGAGTCCCAAACAAGTATGGCCTCGGCTTCATCAGAGCACAAACCACATCAAAGGCCTCCCTCTCAATAGCTGACCATCGTTTCTCTCTAGGGGTCAGCCTTCTGCTAATGAAAGCTACTGGCTGGTCTTGACCTTCTTCATTCAACTGTGATAGCACATCCCTTACCGCCAACTCAGAAGCATCTGTTTGAACAATGAATTCTTTGGAGTAGTTAGGACTTTGCAGAATTGGTGCAGTGCACATGGCCTGCTTCAGGTCATCAAATGACTTTTGACAGCTGACTGTCCACTGAACTTTCTTAGGCATTCTTTTAGAAGTTAAGTCATTCAGGGGTGTCACAATGGAACCATACCCCTTGAAAAATCTCCCATAGTACCCAGTCAGGCCCATGAAAGCTCTGACCTGAGTCTGGGTGGTTTGAGCAACCCAGTCCATCATGGTCTGGATTTTGCTCTACAATGGTTGAACGTGGCCTCCACCTACAAGGTGGCCCAGGTACACAACCTGACTCTGCCCTATCTGGCACTTAGTAGCCTTGATAGTTATGCCTGCTTTTTGGAGGGCCTCCAAAACATTTTTCAGGTTGACCAGCTAGTACCTTGAGACGGAAGCCGGGGTGACTGGGCTGCTACAGAACCTCCGTTTATTTTAAAATCTTGCTCATTTGCACTTTGTTTATGTTTTTATGCTCGATCTGATCACTGCCAAAACGCACTTAAACAGCGCCTGAAGGGGAAGACCTCAATCCCTCTTCAGCGTCGCTGCACCACGTGACACGGGGCCACGCCCACCCTCGTTAGCCACGCCCACTCCAGGAAGCATATAATCGCCGCGCTCGCCTGAAGCCGGTGTTGACCAGCTAGTACCTTGAGGCGGAAGCCGGGGTGACTGGGCTGCTACAGAACCTCCGTTTATTTTAAAATCTTGCTCATTTGCACTTTGTTTATGTTTTTATGCTCGATCTGATCACTGCCAAAACGCACTTAAACAGCGCCTGAAGGGGAAGACCTCAATCCCTCTTCAGCGTCGCTGCACCACGTGACACGGGGCCACGCCCACCCTCGTTAGCCACGCCCACTCCAGGAAGCATATAATCGCCGCGCTCGCCTGAAGCCGGTGTTGACCAGCTAGTACCTTGAGGCGGAAGCCGGGGTGACTGGGCTGCTACAGAACCTCCGTTTATTTTAAAATCTTGCTCATTTGCACTTTGTTTATGTTTTTATGCTCGATCTGATCACTGCCAAAACGCACTTAAACAGCGCCTGAAGGGGAAGACCTCAATCCCTCTTCAGCGTCGCTGCACCACGTGACACGGGGCCACGCCCACCCTCGTTAGCCACGCCCACTCCAGGAAGCATATAATCGCCGCGCTCGCCTGAAGCCGGTGTTGACCAGCTAGTACCTTGAGGCGGAAGCCGGGGTGACTGGGCTGCTACAGAACCTCCGTTTATTTTAAAATCTTGCTCATTTGCACTTTGTTTATGTTTTTATGCTCGATCTGATCACTGCCAAAACGCACTTAAACAGCGCCTGAAGGGGAAGACCTCAATCCCTCTTCAGCGTCGCTGCACCACGTGACACGGGGCCACGCCCACCCTCGTTAGCCACGCCCACTCCAGGAAGCATATAATCGCCGCGCTCGCCTGAAGCCGGTGTTGACCAGCTAGTACCTTGAGGCGGAAGCCGGGGTGACTGGGCTGCTACAGAACCTCCGTTTATTTTAAAATCTTGCTCATTTGCACTTTGTTTATGTTTTTATGCTCGATCTGATCACTGCCAAAACGCACTTAAACAGCGCCTGAAGGGGAAGACCTCAATCCCTCTTCAGCGTCGCTGCACCACGTGACACGGGCCACGCCCACCCTCGTTAGCCACGCCCACTCCAGGAAGCATATAATCGCCGCGCTCGCCTGAAGCCGGTGTTGACCAGCTAGTACCTTGAGGCGGAAGCCGGGGTGACTGGGCTGCTACAGAACCTCCGTTTATCTTAAAATCTTGCTCATTTGCACTTTGTTTATGTTTTTATGCTCGATCTGATCACTGCCAAAACGCACTTAAACAGCGCCTGAAGGGGAAGACCTCAATCCCTCTTCAGCGTCGCTGCACCACGTGACACGGGGCCACGCCCACCCTAGTTAGCCACGCCCACTCCTCTCGCCTCCCATTACTATGCTCATTACCCGACAGCGCAACGGTCGAGCGCAGCGGGCACACCTTCAGCACGCCGAAGACACGCCAAAGACTAGCCCGTCTGTGCCCGTCCGTGTCAGGACGGGGCACGAGGCCGAGGCTCTCACTCCCACTGCACCTCCCAGATTGGTAAGAACTTCCTCCGCTCTGAGAGCGCTGCGCCCTACCCCTAAGCCGAATTGCTCTCTGTCCAACCTCCACAAAGTCGGAACCCATGTTTGCTCCGAGTGTAAACTATCCACTAACGTATATCAACCCTACCCCGACCCACCTAGGAGACACAGGAAATGCAAAATATTACGAAAAAATGTACAGCCAACATACGTATTTTACAGTACAAACTGTAGATCACTGCCCAAGCATAAGCATGAAATTTTTAATCTCCTCACTGAAGAATGTCCTAGCGCTGTCTTCTTAACCGAGACATGGCTACATGACAGCGCCGGCCCAGATGTTGCTATTGCCCTCCCTGACAACTACACCATTGCCAGAATTGATAGGGAAAAACAGGTAGGGGGCGGAATAGCCATCATTTTTAACAGAGAGTTCAAATGCACTTTGGAATCTGTACAAATTCCAGATTGTGAAGCAGGTCTTTTTAAAATCACTTTGAACCCCAATTTCACAATGTCAGGCCTTCTGATTTATCGTCCACCAGGTAACCCCTCTCAATGGGTATCAAACTTTGCAAATCTTATTACCCCCTACTATATGTCATCCAGCAATTTCTCCCTGTTGGGTGATCTAAATCTACACCTGGAAGATCCCACCATCCCCTCATGTTATAATTTGCTGGAAGATCTAGCTGCACTGAATTTACCTATTATCAACTCTAGCCCTACTCATATAGCTGGCCATTTGTTGGACCCCATAATATCTAACGTCAGGGAACTCACGTACATCGCCACCGTACCTTCTGGCTGGTCCGACCATCATCTCATCAGCTTTAGCATTTCCTTCCCACCCTCCCCCAGTGTGAAACAAAACACTGATGCCACTAATAGAAGGAACTGGAAGTCAGTCGACATCGATGCTTTAAATGCGGCACTCAAACAAAACCCTCCTAGCCCTAACTCCAACATGGACCACGTAGCAATTGAGACACAAAATTGGCTAACAAATGCAGCAAATAGCTGTCTGCCTTCTACTCACACCAAAGGGAGTAGGCATCGTCCCCCGGCCCCATGGTTTAACGACAGCCTTAAAACCGAAAAATCAAAATGCAAAGTACTAGAACGTAAATGGCGTAAAAAGTACGACCTTAATGCCAAAAAATGCTATCATGAAGCCAGAAATCATTATCATGCAGCGTGTACAAAGGCAAGAGCTGCCTTCGTCTCAAAAACAATTACTGAAGCAACTAACATGCCTAAAACTCTTTTTTCTAAAGTTAAGGAACTGGCGGGCGCACATACTACAGCCACTGCACCCCCCCTAAGCGCTCAACAATGTCAGGCGTTAGCTTGTTTCTTTACTGAGAAAATCGACAAAATTATCTCAGACATCAATACTAAAATTTCTGACTCTGACCCACCCCCTCCATCTGACCCTATCCTGCCTCAACCCACTGCTTTGGGCGAAAGCTTACTGGAATCCTGGCCGACTCTTTCATTAGAGAATCTCAAAGGAATCCTAAAAACTGTTAAATCCGGTTCCCCTAGGGACCCCATCCCTATTAAAATTATAAAAAAACTGGATGACCAGTCCTTGAATATCATAGCCAATCTCTTAAACTTGTCCCTCGACCTCGCCACTGTCCCGGCCTTATGGAAGCATGCCATGGTGACACCCCTCTTGAAAAAGCCAAATGCTAACCCAGAAATACTGGCCAACTATAGGCCTATATCTCTACTTCCTGCTTTTTCAAAGTGCCTCGAGAGACACGTTCACTCCACGTTAGCCACTTTTGCAGAAGAAAACTTCTTACTCCATACTTCGCAATCTGGTTTCAGGGCTGGGTTCTCGACGGAGACCGCCCTGTTAGGCGTCACTGAAAATATCAGAAAACTTCTTGACCAAGGCCAGACGGTAGCACTTGTGCTATTGGACCTAAGTGCGGCGTTCGACACCATCTCTCATGAAACGCTCATTAGAGAGCTACACACTAATGGCGTAAGAGGAAAGGCTCTGGATTGGATCAAATCCTTCCTGGCAAACAGAACCTTTCAGATCGCATCAGCACAGGCCGTGTCAGATACCCTACCTGCAGCTCATGGAGTGCCGCAGGGGTCCATCCTGAGCCCTCTGTTTTTTAATATCTATCTCAAACCGCTGGTAGAACTTGTTGAAAAGCTAGGTCTAACGCTTATGAACTATGCCGATGACACCCAAATCATTTTTTCCCTGTCTGATTCTTGTCCCCACTCCCCGTCGTTACTCAAGGAAGGACTACTAAAAATATTGAACTGGATGACAGCAAACCAGTTAAAACTGAACGGCGACAAGACGGAAATTCTGATTTTGGGAAAAGACAAAGATCTCTGGAACCCCGCGCATTGGCCAGACCAGATGGGCATCTTTCCTACCCCGGTGTCCCATGCTCGAAATCTGGGCTTTGTACTGGACAATGCCTTATCCATGGACAAGCAGGCCAGTAAAGTTACTGGCTTGTGTCTCACCATAGCTAAATGGTTGAGGAAAATCCTGTGGATGTTGCCTATGTCAACACAAAAGACCGTAGTCAATGCCCTTATCACATCAAGGCTTGACTACGGCAACATCCTATATTTAGGCGCAAATAAATCTGTCATTGGACGACTGCAAGTAGCGCAAAACGCTGCGGTCAGACTCCTATGTAAGATTCCTAAGAACGCTGGAGTCTCGAACCATCGTCGGGATCTTCATTGGCTCAGGATAGAGAGCAGAGTTCGCTTCAAGGCCTTGAACTACATGTTCAAAATAAAAACAGGAGTAGCTCCAAAATACCTCCAATCCCTTGCCTGCCTCTACACGCCAAAGAGAAACCTCCGGTCCCAGACAGCAGCATGCTTCTGTATACCAAGGTTTAAACGGGCAAGATCAGGGGGCAGATCTTTTGCCTATCTTGGACCCTCCCTGTGGAACACGCTTCCTCCAGGCATCCGGAAGGAAGAAAACTACTGTAGATTTAGAAAGCTTGTAAAGACCTGGCTGTACGAACAATAACCACCTCACACAGTTCCCTCCTTTCTGTCCTTATTTCTAGCTGTGTCTAGGCGCCGGGAAACCCTTCTTGGGTAGCTGTTGCGCCCTATAAATTGATAAAATAAAATAATATAATAATATCAGGTTATCTTCCCAGGTGGAACCAAAGACAGCAATATCATCAAGATAAGCTGCATAGTAGTCTTACAGGCCTGTGAGGACTTTATTCACCAACCTTTGAAATGTGGCAGCTTCATTTTTCAGACCAAAGGGCTTCACCACATACTAATAATTCCCACCAGGGGTTGAAAATGCTGTCTTTGGCTTGGCATCATCAGCTAGTCTGATCTGCCAGTAGCCAGCTGTTAGATCAAATGTGCTCAGAAATTTGGCGGATGCCAACTTATCTATGAGCTTATCGGCTCTGGGTAGTGGATGAGCATCTGTCTTAGTGACAGCATTGAGACCTCTGTAGTCTACAAAAAAACTAATCTCTCTCTTACCACCCAAGGGTGTATCTCAATGTTCAATTACTCCCAATTCCAACATTTTCTGGACGTTAGTCCTGATACAGTGCCTGACATGATCAGGTTGCCTATAAATCTTATTTTTTAACAGGCAGACTGTCCCCAGTGTCCCCTTCATAAGTGCACCAGGTAGTCTGACTTGGAGTCAATGAAAACATATGTGTGTATTGTTGTAGAACTTGTCTACAGTCAGTTTGCTGCTGGTCAGTGAGGCTGCCTCCCAAGGCTACCCCATCAACTGATCCATCATCAGGGTTCTGAGAGAGCAGGTCTGGAAGAGGGTCACTCTCTTCCTCCTGTCCTTCATCAGTAGCCAAGAGCAAGCCCACGTCTGCCCTGTCAACATATGATTTCAGTCTGTTAACATGAAGCACCCTATTGGGGCTCCTGGGAGTTCCAAGATCTACCAAATAGGTAACCTCTCCCTTCTGTTCAACAATAGTGTGGGGTCCACTCCACTTGTCTTGGAGAGCTGCTGGGGCGACAGGCTCCAACACCCACACTTTCTGTCCTGGCTGGTAAACAGTCAGCACAGCCTTTTGGTCATGCCAGGCCTTCTGTAATTCCTGGCTAGCTTCAAGTTTTTTGGATGCCTTTTTCATATACTCAGCCATACTGGAGCGGAGACCAAGTACATAGTCCACAATGTCATGTTTAGGGGGGTTGAGAGGTAATTCCCATCCCTCCTTCACTAGACAAAGTGGGCCTCTGACAGGGTGCCCAAGCAGAAGTTCAAATGGGCTGTAGCTAACCCCCTTCTGAGGAACCTCCCTGTATGCAAACAAAAGGCAGGGTAGCAGGATATTGCATCCCCGCCTGAGCTTTTCTGGGAGACCCTTAATCATACCCTTTAAGGTCTTGTTAAATCTTTCAACCAGAACATTGTACTGTTGTGTTGGTGATAGGGTGTGGTGAACGTGTAGTTCACTCCACACATCTTCCACATTGCATTTAAGTAACTAGACATAAAGTTTGCACCTCTGTCTGATAGAAGCTCCTTAGGGAAACCCACCCTTGAGAAAACTCCCAAGAGGGCCCTTGCCACAACAGGTGATGTAGTGGTCCTAAGGGGTATAGCTTCTGGGTACCTGGTGGCATGAACCACTACCACCAGGATAAACCTGTGCCCAGAGGCTGTCTGAGGATCCATTGGTCCAATAATATCAATCCCCACTCTTTCAAAGGGAACCCCCACCACAGGTAGTGGTATAAGGGGGGCCTTTGTAGTGCCACCTGCTTTGCCACTGGCTTGGCAGGTTACACAGGAGAGACAACATTTCTTTGTGTCTTCTGACATGCGGGGCCAGTGAAAGTGATGGACAAGCCTGTCCCAAGTCTTGTTCTGGCCAAGATGTCCTGCAAGATGAATATCATGGGCTAGTGTCCAAAGGAAGCCCCTGAATCCCAAAGGTATGACCAACCTCCTGGAAGCTCCACGCGTGGGGTCTCTACTCTCTGAATACAGGAGCCCTTCAACCCAATAAACGTTATGGGTGCCACTAGCATTCCCTGCAGCCTCAGCAGCAGCTTGCTGTCTGAGGGGTTCAAGAGAAGGGCAGTCCAACTGCGCCTGCCTCAGATCTGCCCTGGAAGGGCCCCCCGTCCCAAGAAACTCAACCTGATCAGGTTCAAGTTCTTCTAGGACAGTTCCTTCTTCAGGCTACCAATCATCTTCCTCAGAAGACTGATCCTCACTCTGAGGCAGGGGGGAGGCACTGCCTTAACCCTACTGCTCCTTTTCCTTTGAGGCACTGGTCCATTATTCTAGAATCCAGTGCCTGTTCAGTGTTAGACTTTTTGACCTGTGACCTAGTCACTGCAAGGACATGTGCTGAGATTCCTAACATGTCTACATGAGTCCTAAACTCCACTTCAGACCATGCTGAAGTCTCTAGGTCATTGCCTAGCAAACATTCTACAGGGAGGTCTGAACTAACAACAACCTTCTTAAGGCCAGTTACCCCTCCATAGGAGAAATTAACTGCCATACTATGTGTGGTAGTGACATTGCTAGCATTGGTCACTTGGTAGGTTTCACCATGTATGATCTGTTCAGGGTCCACAAAGTCAGGTATCACCATTAAGACAGTGGCACCTGTGTCCCTGTAGGCCTGAGCCTTTTTCTCATTGACTAAAGGAGTTTGTCTGTACTTGTTCATGTTACTCAGACTCACAGAGGAGGACATATCCATGACTCCATCACAGATCAAAACAGCTTGAGTTGGTATTCTGACTGGGCCAGAATCCATCCCAGTTCCCAGGGTTAACCCTACTACACCCTTCTGTTGAATACCACCACTTGGAGCTGAACTAGGGGGACAGTTGCCTTAGGGGCAATGGTGGCTGGAGCTGCCTCCTTTTTGGGGCACTCGTGGTCCAGTGAGTATTATGTTTACAAACTTTGCACCATGGTTTTCTAGGACCTTCTTTCTTTTTGGATTGGGGACCCCCACCATTAGAAACGTTTTGGGGACCTTGTGAAGACTTCTGGTCTTTAGCTTTCTCCTCACCCATTTGGTCTTGCTTCTTCTGGTCACCACCTTGGCTCTGTACCTTCTGCTTCACCCTGGTTCTGACCCATTTGAATGCCTTCTTTCCCAATTCTTGGGGAGAGGTCAGATCAGAGTCAACCAAATGCTGATGCAACAACTGGTTCTGACAATTATTAAGAATCTGTTCTCTCATGATTAGATTATACAATCCTGTATATTCACACACTTTACTGCCCAGTAACCAGCCATCCAGAGCCTTAGTAGCACAATCTGCAAAGTCAGTTCAGTCCTGAGTTTGGTTCTTCTGGGTATCTCTGAACTGCAGCCTATACTGTTCAGTGGTTATGCCAAACCCATCTATTAGGGCACTCTTCAGGACTTTGTTATCATCAGCATCCTCTTCTCTGACAGTGAGGAGCTTGTCTCTACCTTTGTCTGCAAAGGAGAGGCACAAGATTGCTGCCCACTACCCCTGGGGTACCTTCTGTACTTTGCAGGCCCTTTACAGTGCAGTGGTCCATTTGTGGATGTCATCCCCAGTCTGATAGGGAGGGACAATCTTGTTTAGGTTTCTATGGTCATTAGACCTATCCCTACCACTAGGGATATTGCTGCCACCAGGGGATTCTATCCCCATCTTCGTTTTCTCTCTTTCAAGAGCTAGGGTCTCCTTTTCTAAGGCAATCTCTAGCCTCTTGATCCTGAGCTTCACTTCTCTCATTCTAGCTTCATGTTCCCTCTTCTCAGGAGAAGTTCTTCTCCTATGAGATGAGGCAGAGGACCCTATTGATGACCTAGAATGGTTAGATTCCACTGAAGGTGTTCTTGTCCTTCTAGATGCACCATTAGGTCTAAGTGGGGGGATGGAGGGAGGTCCATTTTGCCCCAATTCATCTCCAGGTAGCCCTGTTTTTCCCATGTTGGGTCCATTGACACCATCCTGGTCTGCATCCTCATCTTCCTCAGAGTCCTGGTGGGGCACCCCACTGGGATCCTCTTCATCTGATGGTTGCACCCCATCCCCATTACCTAATCTATCTGGGTCTGATGTTTTTTCTAAGTCATCTGCCACTAAGATATCTATCAGGTGTTGGGTGGTGGGACTTTGTCCTTGCTTTGATTTCCATATGGCACACAAACCCCTTAACTCTTGAAAAGAGAATGTGTCATATTTAGATGTCTGCACTTGGCTGACATCTGGCAGAGACGCACTAGCTCCTGCCCTTAAAGCCATGACTAGTGATTTGTGGTGTGTGCACCTACCTACACTACTTGGTTTCCTACTAGAACCTCTCTAGGAGTTGAAGTCAGGGTGTGCTAAGCCCTTAACATCTACAACTGCTAAGTTCAGTAGTACTTATATATTGCTTGATTTATATGTACCTACTGGTACCTTAATGTGATTTTTCAAATGATATTCTCAAGATTATTTGGTAAAACAATGCAAGCTTTAATCCAACACGCTGCACACCAATGTGAGAAGTTGGCCTGGCATGTGATGTCCACTATTCTAGTGGGCACCTTGCACCAGTCCAAACGACCCTTATTGATGGTAGGTTGTAAACTCAACCTTATAGAAAGCTATCCTAGTGGTAGCTGTGGAGAGCAGCCTTCAGGCTAAGACTTAGAGGCGAGCTAAGCTAGTTGTTTTACCAATTATAATCTCTTGAATGATCAAATGAAAGCACACCACACAAGGTATATATCAAATATATATGTATTTATTCTAAACACAGCCCCTCTGGACTCTTTATGAGGTCAGAGGTAAAAGTACAATACAAGGAACTTAATTAGCATACGATAAGTTGCACAGTATACAGTCTGCACTAGCGGTGTCACAAACCATATACTAAAATAGTGGTATAAGAACCATGTGAGAGTTAGAAAGCAGGCCTAGGGCCTGTAGAACCGCTGGGGCTACCTATAACCAAAAATCAATGGGGGGTGGATCACTTGTCCTGCGTAACTTAGGGTATCATTATTGTGCTCTGTGGCAGTAAAAAACCCTCATTCACGTACGGAGGCTGGTGGTGGTGGTATATCTTGGTTCTCTGCCTTACCTCTTAGGGACGTGATAGCATCATCATTGGGTTAGGGGTCATGCTTCCTTCACCCAGAGGTAACCCCTGGTTAAGGCAGTAGTGATCAGCAATTTTTTTTTTTGGGGGGGGGGGGGTTCTGTAGATTTCACAAAAAAGGTTTCTATAAAAACTCATTTATCCAGAAATACAAATAACTTTAATTTATCTGGCCTCAGAGTTAATGTTAAAATCTGTTCCGTGCGTAGGTAGATATATTAGGAATCACCCGCACTTGTAAATGTCCATAAAAAGGTCGACATGTTTCAGCCCTGATGGTTGCCCATATGGGTCAGGTGGGCTTTCTTCAGAACCTGGTGTGTAAGGAAAGGGGAAATAAGTGCTTTGAGATCAATCTGTCTCTGTGAGTATAGACAATGGGGTATTAGGTTCTTACTAGGATCATGATATTTTGACCTGATTCCTTAGTTGTACCTCATGTGTTAAATTTCGGAGTTCATCGAGGCAGCCTGGGGCTCTTCAATACTCTGATTGATGCTTTAGCATGACTTGTGCTGACTCTGCCGCAGGCACCCCGGCTACCTATAATCACCCAAGGTTAGGATGCAGGAGGCCCACGGGGGACGCGTGACTGTGGTGTCGGAATCCGGATTGGACCCAACAAGCCTTGGCAACAGCAACCCACACAAGATGACAAGATTGACTTCAGTGCAGACCAGCAAGGTCTGAGGGACTGATCCTTTGGAGAGGAGTGGGAGCACCTCTGGAGCAACCAGGAAAGCTCAAGAAATCAAAGATTGCCCTTCGTGGGGGCTCGCTAGCCAATGGACTAGGAACCGCGAAGTGGCCTCGATCGGAAATGCACAAAGCGGGCCCACGGGACACTCGTGGAGTGTAGGCCTCTGAGCTTCGTGCAAAAGGTGCTCGAGGCAGGGGCTTCTAATACCCCAATGCACAACTTCAGGATACCTCGGGAAGTAGGTGCAGTTGCAAAGGACAGGATGTCCAGGAGTTCCGGTCCCACGTCTCTTGTGTCTGCTACAGGTCTCAGCTTTGCTGGGAGCGTAGGTCAGCGTCAGAGATGTCTGGAAGTCCGTGTCCTGTGTCCTGTGTCCTGTGTCCTGTGTCGCAGATTCTTTGGGATCCGGCAGGAGCCTCGAAAATGTAGACTGGCAAAGATGCAGTTGGTGCTTGTTTGAACAGGGTGGTCACTCCTTGACTACAAGGGATATTTCTTCCATCTTCCAGTTGATATGGAATGTCGAAGGTCCAAGATATATGTTGCAGAGTTTTATTCAGGGTAATCTGAAGTCCTAGGGACCGTGGTTCTATATTTATAGTAAGTTTAGGGGTTGGACTAACTCTAAGGTCCCTCCTATGGGTGGACCCGGGGAGGGGGTGGTTACACCCCTTCCCCTTTGTCCAGTTTCGCGCCAGAGCTGGGGCTGAGTGGGAAATGCATGGAGCACCTTGTGTGCCCCAGGCATTGTCTGAAAAGCAATCACTGAATGCCACCCACCCTGCACCAATATACTAAAGCCTGTCTGGGGAGGTGCCAGCACCTCCCTATACAGGAAACCTATTGCCCAGGCCTCCCCTGCCGGAGTTTCGTCCAGCAGCAGGAAGGCAGACTCGTGTCTGTGGCAGCAGCATCCATTTTGTGATGTTGGGGCTCTGTTTAACTTTAACCGGGTTTACCAGTAACTACATGTCTCCTCCCTCTAGAAGGGTGGAATGCTACCCCCGCCATCAAAACTGGCGGGGTAGTATTCCAAAGCGTTTGACACCTTGCACGACATGTTTTGATAAAGCCAAACTAAAGTTAGCATTAACCATGAGGATTATAATGCACTTGAGTATTTGGTATGGCTATATTATTATTATTATTATTATTTTTCTTATATAGCGCCTGAATCGACCCCCGAAGGGGTATCTCCGCGCTTGCCTTGGGAACCCGTCCTGGCTTTTCCCTGTGAGATAGCCCCTACAGGGCATCGCCAAGGTGAAAGCCAGGCATCCCGCCGCAGGGGGGCCGTTGTGGAGATTAAGCAAGCTTAATGCCCAGAGTTGCAGAGTGTGAACCCATGATTAGGTCAGGCACCGAAGCGAGAATTATCGAGTCCATGGACATTTGAGCTCACGACCCTGCCGCGTCGGGAATTGAACCCTGGTCCCGGGTCTGACCTCTGCTTCAGGGTCTGCCTGCTCTAACCAGTGAGCCACACTTCTCCACTCATAGAACAGTTATAAGGAGATGGTTCTGAAAGCTGCTGAGGGGCTCAGCTCATGCTAGGGCACCCACTCACACAAAACCAAGCACTCTGCCATCAGGATTGTCAAGGCCTGCCATAGGCGTGACTTATAGGTAGGGCTCCCGGTTTGCCGTATTTACGGATTTCTACATATAAATACAGACGGAAATCTATATTTCCTTTGTCTGTATTTATATTTAGAAACAGTAAAATACTAGAAAATGTTGCCGCGCTGGAATCCAGAGTTCTCGCCATGCCCCCTTCCTGCTGCTTGAAATTCCTTCCTGGCCACACACACACACACAGCTGCACCTTAGTACTTCACAGGTCTTTTCACCGACCATTTACTTGTTAATGAGGCTTAATTGTTCTGTCACCTCATGATTGTTCTGTCACCCCATGCCGTAGCCTCTCCCAACGCCCCTGACTCCCTGTCCCAGGCCCCAAAATGTGCCTCCTGCAAAGGTGTGACTGACAGTGCACCATGCAGATAACAGACCTGAGTGTGAGTGAATTAGTAGCGCTATAAAAAATGAAATGCATATAATAGAGGGGCTAAGGGATATGAGGGGTACTGTTGGAAGGCGGTAGTGACGAAATTCGTGGATGGGAAGGGGGGGGGTGTCAAACATATTGTAACAATAGTCGCGAACAGCGCTAAAGCCGGCAGTGCACGTTATGATCTGTGTGTTTTGTTGTCTTAAGTAAGCTGCTCGGATAAGTCTGAGAGTTATGTGTGGTAATGTGCCCCAGGACTGAGGGAAGCAGGTGTCGAAGGTCAGTCTGAGGCTTAACTTTTGAGTTGTCCAAAGATAACTGCAAAATTGTGGAAAAGCCTTGCTGCCTGCATACGTCCCACCTGTTGCTCTGTGACCCCCCCCCCCACCCCCTTCAGTTAAACAAACAGCCACTCAGTTTACTCAGACATCATGTATATTTATCCGAGTTCTAAATAAAAACACTTTCCTTGAGCGCTCTTGCGTTTTATTTTTTGCTTGTCCTCTGTTAAATTAAAATGTTGGCAGAAACAAAATGAGTTTCAGCGTTTTTTCGGCAGCTAATAACACTAACTGCCGTTTGCAAATACCTCTCATCTACATGCATCAAATAAAATGGAACATTTTAAGTGTATATTAAAGAAGAAAATGTATCGTCACTAACCACATATTTGAAAGTTAATATAAATGTGGTTATGAAATCCGACGGTGCCTAATAGCTACAATGTGTTATAGGAATTCTTCCAGCCAGGAAACCTGTGGAATGCAGAATGGTTCTTGCTGAGCATAGAAACTACTGAATAGCAGTCCCCAATGGAAATGTCAGGAACCTGCAGCTTAAGCCTGCTGCCCACAGTTAATTTGGATGATCAACTGCACTGCACAATTAAAATGCCCCAATTACTGAACGGTTTGTTAAACATTGGAAATCTATGTACTGTACAATTTTCTTGTGTCGCAAATTGACATAGTCCCCCTGGATTTTATTTGGAAACCTTCACGAGCCATAGGTTTCCCTGGAAGCGTCCATTCCTGAAGGAGCTGGTAATCTGTTGGAGTATACCAGGGGCCTGCCTCTGAGTTGGGAGTTAAATTAAATTCATCGGCACCGACAACACCTCCGCTACGACCACACCACAGATTCCCGACCCCAACCACCTTCAATGCATCCTTTTCAACACCCGATCGGTGCACAGGCACGCCATTGACCTTTGGAACTTACTAGACTCCTTCTCTCCAGACGTCGCCTTCCTAACAGAAACATGGATGAACGCTTCCTCCGCACCAGACATCACCATTGCCATCCCTGAAGACTACAAGATCACCCGCAAAGACCGTACCACCCACACAGGAGGAGGAATCGCTATCGTTCATAAGAAATCTATCCGCATCTCAACCAGCTCTGACGCCAACCTCGCCAACTCCGAACACCTCCACTTCCAAATCCACATCGACCCCAAAACAACACTCAGAGGCACTCTCCTCTACAGACCACCAGGACCCCGCGCAAAATTCAGTGAAGACATCACGGACTTCATCACCCCACACGCGCTCCCCTCCAAAGACTACATCCTCCTGGGAGACCTCAACTTTCACCTCGAAAAGATCAACGACCGCAACACCGCCACCCTCTTAGACAACCTCGCCAACCTCGGACTTAAACAACTAGTCACTTCCCCCACCCACATCGCAGGCCACACACTCGACCCCATCTTCTCATCCAGCAATCATGTCTCTTTCAGCCACACTACGGATCTCCTATGGACCGACCACAGCTGCGTTCACTTCACCTACAACAAGCCGAAACCCATCAACCACTCCCAACCTACCCTTCAAAGAAACTGGAACAAAATCACCACGGACCAAATCTCCACATCGCTCCTTCGAAACTCCCCAGCCTTCTCTTCTAACGCCAACGAAGCCGCCGCCAACTTCTCCCTATGGTTATCCAACACCGCCGACACATTAGCCCCACTGAAAAAACGTCAAAGCAAACCTGGCAGCAAGAAAGCCTCCTGGTTCAACGATGATCTCAAGAAGTCCAAGAAACTCTGCCGCTCCCTTGAAAAGGCCTGGAAAAAAAACCCAACCACCTGCACCAAGGACGCCTTCAAAAGCGCCACCCGCACTCACCACCAACTAATCCGAAAAGCCAAGAAAACAGCATTCAAGGATCGAATTGACAACAACGCCCACAACAGCAAGGAACTTTTCAACATCGTCAAGGAATTTTCCAATCCCTCGGCCAACTCCAACGACATCACCCCTTCTCAAACCCTCTGCGACTCCCTAGCCTCATTCTTCCACAACAAGATTGCAGACATCCACAACAGCTTTGACAACCAACCCGGAAACCAACCCACCCCACCATCTGCTGACCATCTTCCCCCCGCGAACACCCTTAACGCCTGGAACCCAATCTCCACTGAGGACACCATCCGCCTGATGAACTCCATCCATTCAGGATCCCCCACAGACCCATGCCCTCACCACATCTTCAACAAAGCAGACTCCGTCATAGCACCGCACCTCCGAGACGTCATCAACTCTTCCTTCAACTCCGCTACCTTCCCAGAAGGCTGGAAACACGCTGAACTCACCGCCCTTCTGAAAAAACCAACAGCCGACCCCACCGAACTCAAAAATTACCGCCCCATCTCGCTTCTTCCATTCCCGGCCAAAGTCATCGAGAAAGATGTCAACAACCAGCTCGCCGCCTTCCTCGAAGCCAACAAATCCCTCGACCCCTCACAATCTGGCTTCCGAGCAAAACACAGCACTGAGACCGCCCTCATCGCAGCAACAGACGACATTCGTACTCTACTGGACAATGGAGACACAGTCGCCCTCATCCTCCTCGACCTCTCTGCAGCATTCGATACAGTCTGCCACAGCACCCTTCTACAACGCCTCAATAACATCGGAATCCAAGGAAAAGCACTTGAATGGATCACCTCATTCCTCACCGGAAGAACCCAGAGAGTCCGCCTTCCTCCATTCAAGTCAGAAGCCTCTGAACTCATATGCGGAGTACCTCAAGGATCCTCACTCAGCCCCACCCTCTTCAACGTATACATGAGCCCCCTCGCGGCCATCGCACGCCAACACAACCTCAACATCATCTCCTACGCGGACGACACTCAACTGATCCTCTCTCTCACCAACGACCCCAGCACCGCCAAAACTAACCTACACGAAGGAATGAAAGAAGTTGCCGAATGGATGAAACAAAGCCGTCTAAAACTGAACTCAGACAAAACAGAAGTCCTCATCTTAGGTACATCCCCCTCTGCTTGGGACGACTCCTGGTGGCCGGAAGCCCTCGGAAAAGCACCCATCCCGACAGACCACGCACGGAACCTTGGCGTCATCCTGGACTCTTCACTCTCAATGAACAGACAAGTCAGCGCCGTATCCTCTTCCTGCTTCAACATTCTTCGCATGCTCAGAAAAACATTTCGCTGGATCCCCTCCGAAACAAGGAAAACAGTCACCCACGCTCTGGTCACGAGCCGACTGGACTATGGTAACACCCTCTACGCAGGTACCACCGCCAAACTCCAGAAGAAACTCCAACGAATCCAAAACGCCTCAGCCAGGCTCATATTAGACATCCCACGCAACGAACACATTTCTGGTCACCTTAAAGACCTCCACTGGCTACCCGTCAATAAAAGGATCACTTTCCGACTGCTTACCCACGCACACAAATCACTCTACGACATCGGACCAGATTGTCTCAACTCTCGACTATCCTTCTACACCCCCTCCCGCCAACTACGCTCTTCCAGCCAAGCCCTCGCCACTGTACCCCGCATCAGCAAGACCACCACGGGAGGCAGATCCTTTTCTTACCTGGCTGCTAAAACATGGAACTCACTCCCCGCTTACCTTCGCCTCACCCAGAACCACCTAGCGTTCAGAAAGCAGCTTAAAACATGGATATTTGACAAATAATCTTCCTCCCCTTCCGAAGCGCCTTGAAACCCTCTGGGTATGTAGTGCGCTATACAAATTTCATGACTTGACTTGACTTGACTTGGCTGTCCCGCCCCAACTGGAACACCTGAATGGGGAAGCATATGCGGCCACAAGTACCCCTTAGAGGTCCTTACAGAAAGTCCCCACTTTGTAAGTACTGTGCCCTCTCACTGATGTTCCCCATTTACATCAGTGTGAGCTGTGTGATACACTGCATGTCTGGGTACCATGGCGACAAGAGACACGAAGTGACAGGACAATAAAAGTGCAGGTGTACAGCACTGGGTTTTTACTGTGCACACTTTTAATCCGTGTTTGTTTTAGGATGGCATCCTTCCAAGAGGAGGGGGCGCGGTTCCTCTGAAGGGGGTAGAGTTAAGTGCCTGTGACAGGTGGCTTTCGATGGAAATACAGAAGCGCTGGCACATGTTTGCTCCTGATAACTGCTTGTACTCTTCCTAAAGTGTTTTTATAGCAGAACTGAGAAGCACATGTACTCTCCTTTTCAAATTACTTAGTACTGGACCATTTAAAGCACTGCCAAAGCCACAAATCACTAGTTTAAGTGAGCGCATGTGTGCATTGTCAATTTAAATAAATGTGGAAAAATTCTAGCTATAGCATCACATTTTACTTGTGGCAAAAATAAATGTGCATAAATACAGAAAAAATGCCAAAAAATAAATATGGATAAATACAGACGGAAATGGCAAAAAAATAAATACCATAAAACCGGGAGCCCTACTTATAGGTTACTGTGTGTCTATATACAGACCCCCCAGGATATAGCGATTTACAAAAAGGGGGTGGTGATGAACAGAGTGTCTGAGTTAAACAGACCACTCTTACCCAGTCCAAAGATCAGGGCTTGATCCATCACCGTTATTTATCTCACTGCCCCATCCCAGCTCAGAACCTGGCTATATGCAAATCAGTCTGTCCCTGGCCCAGTGCATCATGGGAACAGGGCAGACTAAACTACCAAGCCAATTCTTTACCAGAAAGGAGACAAGCTACCGGGGACCGGTTTCTGGCATTTCAGCCTTCTTCGGCCCGGCTTGCTTGAATCCTGATGGAGCAGTGAGAAAGGGACTCATGTCTGAGTATACCCTGCCACACCTATAGTGGCCAAAAACGATTTACAAAAAGGGGGTGGTGATGAACAGAGTGTCTGAGTTAAACAGACCACTCTTACCCAGTCCAAAGATCAGGGCTTGATCCATCACCGTTATTTATCTCACTGCCCCATCCCAGCTCAGAACCTGGCTATATGCAAATCAGTCTGTCCCTGGCCCAGTGCATCATGGGAACAGGGCAGACTAAACTACCAAGCCAATTCTTTACCAGAAAGGAGACTCTGTCCCTCACCACCCCTTGTTGTAAATATTTTTGTCCACCCTAAGCGTGGAAGGGCATTCTCAGATGTGAGACCCTTGCTCATTGCACCATCAGGATTCAAGCAAACCGGGCCGAAGACGGCTGTAATGCCAGAAACCGGTCCCCGGGAGCTTGTTTCCTTCCCAGTGTAAGAATTGGCTTTTGTAGTTTGGTTTGCCCTGTTCCCATCATGCACTGGGACAGGAACAGACTAATTTGCATACAGCCAGGTTCTGAAACTGGGATGGTGCAGTGAGCTAAAAAACGGTGTTGGGTCTATCCCTGATCTCTTGACTGGGTGAGAGCTTTCTGCTTAATTCAGAGACTCTGTCCCTCACCACCCCTTGTTGTAAATATTTTTGTCCACCCTAAGCGTGGAAGGGCATTCTCAGATGTGAGACCCTTGCTCATTGCACCATCAGGATTCAAGCAAACCGGGCCGAAGACGGCTGTAATGCCAGAAACCGGTCCCCGGGAGCTTGTTTCCTTCCCAGTGTAAGAATTGGCTTTTGTAGTTTGGTTTGCCCTGTTCCCATCATGCACTGGGACAGGAACAGACTAATTTGCATACAGCCAGGTTCTGAAACTGGGATGGTGCAGTGAGCTAAAAAACGGTGTTGGGTCTATCCCTGATCTCTTGACTGGGTGAGAGCTTTCTGCCTAATTCAGAGACTCTGTCCCTCACCACCCCTTGTTGTAAATATTTTTGTCCACCCTAAGCGTGGAAGGGCATTCTCAGATGTGAGACCCTTGCTCATTGCACCATCAGGATTCAAGCAAACCGGGCCGAAGACGGCTGTAATGCCAGAAACCGGTCCCCGGGAGCTTGTTTCCTTCCCAGTGTAAGAATTGGCTTTTGTAGTTTGGTT
Source organism: Lissotriton vulgaris (assembly GCF_964263255.1). NCBI lineage: Eukaryota > Metazoa > Chordata > Amphibia > Caudata > Salamandridae > Lissotriton > Lissotriton vulgaris. Next base: position 1,495,128,456 of record NC_141693.1, read on the forward strand.
TGCCCTGTTCCCATCATGCACTGGGACAGGAACAGACTAATTTGCATACAGCCAGGTTCTGAAACTGGGATGGTGCAGTGAGCTAAAAAACGGTGTTGGGTCTATCCCTGATCTCTTGACTGGGTGAGAGCTTTCTGCTTAATTCAGAGACTCTGTCCCTCACCACCCCTTGTTGTAAATATTTTTGTCCACCCTAAGCGTGGAAGGGCATTCTCAGATGTGAGACCCTTGCTCATTGCACCATCAGGATTCAAGCAAACCGGGCCGAAGACGGCTGTAATGCCAGAAACCGGTCCCCGGGAGCTTGTTTCCTTCCCAGTGTAAGAATTGGCTTTTGTAGTTTGGTTTGCCCTGTTCCCATCATGCACTGGGACAGGAACAGACTAATTTGCATACAGCCAGGTTCTGAAACTGGGATGGTGCAGTGAGCTAAAAAACGGTGTTGGGTCTATCCCTGATCTCTTGACTGGGTGAGAGCTTTCTGCTTAATTCAGAGACTCTGTCCCTCACCACCCCTTGTTGTAAATATTTTTGTCCACCCTAAGCGTGGAAGGGCATTCTCAGATGTGAGACCCTTGCTCATTGCACCATCAGGATTCAAGCAAACCGGGCCGAAGACGGCTGTAATGCCAGAAACCGGTCCCCGGGAGCTTGTTTCCTTCCCAGTGTAAGAATTGGCTTTTGTAGTTTGGTTTGCCCTGTTCCCATCATGCACTGGGACAGGAACAGACTAATTTGCATACAGCCAGGTTCTGAAACTGGGATGGTGCAGTGAGCTAAAAAACGGTGTTGGGTCTATCCCTGATCTCTTGACTGGGTGAGAGCTTTCTGCTTAATTCAGAGACTCTGTCCCTCACCACCCCTTGTTGTAAATATTTTTGTCCACCCCAGGATATAGCGGCATGGATTAGCAAATTTAGCGGCACAAAAAAGGAAATTTAGCGGCACAAATATGGAAATTTAGCGGCAATTTTGCGGCATTTTTTTGGCCATTTTTCCTACAACAAACACAGATATCTTTGTTTTTGAGTTATTTAGCAACATGAAGCTATGAGACTCTATTGCTGCTGCTTTCTGTCCCGAAGGGAGACAAGAGAAGGCACGAGTGTACAGGAGATGTGCATACCATATGCATGTACATCTCCTGTCCCCGGAGGCTGGCAGCGCCTTCAAACTCTTTTATGCAACAAGACTTCATTTTACTACACAAAATGAACCCCTTCTTCTCAGGTTGTACTGCCCATTCGTCTGGGTGATGGAACTGTATTTTTGGATTTCAAGGCTAGTCCTCACAACACTGCATTCATGCTTCTAGAAGTGATATGCCTGCTGAAACAGGATTACAGTGACAGCATATTACACTGTCTTTGTACTTGTGTTACAACGATCATTTCGAGTAAAAACATGGAATTTTTCAGAGTGTGACAAAGCATCATCTCATTGGGTTAATGTACCTGAGAACAAGATCTCTAAGTAACCAGAGGGGTCAAGAAGTTAAAATACATTGTTGAAAAGAAAAAAAATACATTGTTGACTCTGACTTTCAACCTTCTGAGGCTGATAACAGAAAGAGTGGCTCAGTTGGCCATATTTAAAGCACAATAATGGCAGCGTAAGGCAACCTACACGGCTTGTAGGTCTAATCCAGATCTTTCATGCAGATTACTGACTACAGTGAAGTCATTAATTAGAAACAAAATACAAACGTTTCTTTTGCCTAAAAGTACTTTCTCTAAATGGAATGACTTTTATAATCTCAATAAAAATTTTTTTTAAAAAATAATGAGTCAAATAGCTTATCAGGAAAACTATCCGGGCATTTATCAAATGATTTGTCAACGGTGGGAATCTCTCGCTTTCATCAACCTTTGCGGCAGGTGAAGGCTGCTGGCACAATAATACAAACTTGGCAGCAGCTGCCCCTGTAATTGTCGTAGGTAGCAACCGGCATGGTTATTGATTTGCCATTACCCCCTTTCCACATGTCAGATAAATAATTGGTGCGTGCATTTGCCACTATTATTTATGGCATGTTCAAAACAGTGGCAGGCTCAAAGGGCTTCAGACCCCCTCCCTCCCCCGGAGTGTTTGTCAGCCCGGGCTGAGACAGCCCCGGGCTGGCGGCCTCTTGTCTTAAGGCATCTGCAGGGGGGGGGGGGGAGGGGGGGTCAAATTCCTACAGCATAGGCAGAGTGGAGGGGCAGTGGGCTTGAAGGGGTGAAAACAGAAAACAGAACAAAGCCTAGTTAACAGGTCTTTAAAAGACCATTCACTTGTTAAGTACTCGGGTGCAGCTGCCTTAAGACAAGACGGCCGCCAGCCTGGGGCTGTCTCAGCCCGGGCTGACAAACACTCCGGGGGAGGGAGGGGGGCTGAAGCCCTTTGAGACTGCCACGGTGGGTAAGATATGCATGCCTTCAGTGTTTTGGGCACATTTTCTAAATTTCGCGGGCAGTTTTGTAAAAATCGCGGCATTTTTACAAAACTGCAGATTTCGCAATTTTTTTGCAAATCGTGAAATGCTGGAGGGTCTGTATATATAAGGTAGATATAGGTATATTATATCTAAGTAAGGGGTGCTTACACCACCCTACCCAGGCTGCAAGTGAAGACCTGTGGTGTCCGTTTGGAAGGCTAACCAGGGGTGGCACAATACATGCTGCAGCCCCTGGTAGGCCTCTGGGGTCCCTATGCCCTGGAACCCTAAGGTATCATATAGAGGGGCGCACAAGGGTGCCTCAGTAACCAATCTGGTATGTGCCTAAAGTACATGGTATCAATTTAAAGAGAGAAAAGCTAGGCTGTGGGCCTGATTAGCAGGGCCACAGCCATATTAAAGTCAAAAAACCAGTGAAGCACAGCAAAAAGTGGGGGTAACCATAGGAAGCAGACCCTACTCTCCTACAGGCTACACCGGCCGGAGTGCGTGGGTTGCACCTAGTTAGTGGTGGGCTACACCTGCCGGAGTGCGTGGGCTGCACCTGGTGGAGTGGTGGGCTGCACCTGCTGGAGTGAGTGGGCTGCATCTACTGGGGTGTGTGAGTTACACCTGCTGGAGGGCATGCCTTGGTGCGCCTGTTGGAGTGCGTCCACGGGCTACACATGGTGGAGTGTGTGGGTTACAACTGCTGGAACACGTGCATGGGCTAAACCTGCTGGAGTGCATGCATGGGCTACACCTGCTGGAGTGTGTGTGCGAGAGCTACACCTGCTGGGGTGCATAGGCTACACCTGCTGGGGTACGTGGGCTAGACCTGCTTGAACACATCGGCTACACCTGCCAGAATGCGTGTGCTACACCTGGTGAGGTGCGTCAGCTGCACCTGCTGGGGTACGTGGGCTACACCTGCTAGTATGTGTGCCTGGGTGCCCCTGCTGGAGTGCGTGCATGGGTTACACCTGGTGGTGGCGTGAGTTACACTGGCTGGAGTGCGTTTCCTACACCCGGTGGAGAGTGCATGAGCTGCACCTGGTGGGGTGCATGGGCTGCAGCTGCTGGAGTGTGTGGGCTACAACTGCAGGAGTACGTAGGCTGTACCTGGTGGAGTGTGTGAGCTACACCTGCCTGAGTGCGTGGGCTACCGACGCTAGAGTGTGTGGGCTATACCTAGGGGAGTGTGTAGGCTGCACATGCTGGGGTGCATGCCTGGGTGCCCCTGCTGGAGTGCGTGAATGGGCTACTCCTGGTGGGGTGCGTGGGATAAATACACCTGTTGGGGTGTGTTGGTTACTCCTGCCAGAGTGCGTGGGCTACACCTGCTGGAGTGCGTGGGCTACTCCTGCTGGAGTGCGTGGGCTACACCTGCTGTAGTGCGTGGGCTACACCTGGTGGAGTGTGTGGGCTACACCTGTTGTGTGTGGGCTACAGCTGCTGGGGTGCGTGGGCTACACCTGCTGGAGTGCGTGGCTGGATGCCCCTACTGAAGTGCATGGATGGGCTACACCTGGTAGAATATGTGTGCTACACCTGCTGGAGTGCTTGGGCTACACCGGCTGGGGTTTGCGGACTACACCTGGTAGAGTGCATGGGCTACACCTGGTGGAGTGTGTAGGCTATGCCTGCCGGTTTTGTGGGCTACACCTGGTGGAGTGCGTGGGCTGCACCTGGTGGAGTGCGTGCATGGGCTACACCTGGTGGGGTGCGTGGGTTACACCTGCCGGAGTGTGTGGCTGGGTGCCCCTACTGAAGTGCATGGATGGGCTACACCTGGTAGAATATGTGTGCTCCACCTGCTGGAGTGCTTGGGCTACACTGGCTGGGGTTCGTGGACTACACCTAGTAGAGTGCATGGGCTACACCTGGTGGAGTGTGTAGGCTACGCCTGCCGGTTTTGTGGGCTACACCTGGTGGAGTGCGTGGGCTGCACCTGGTGGAGTGCGTGCATGGGCTACACCTGGTGGGGTGCGTGGGTTACACCTTTTGGGATGTGTGGCAACATACACCTGGTGGGGTGCGTGGGCTGCACCTGGTAGGGTGCGTGGGCTACACCTGGTGGAGTGCCTGGGCTATTCCTGGTGGGGTGCGTTGGCTACACCTGGTGGGGTGCGTGGGCTACACCTGGTGTCGAGTGTGGGCTGCATCTGGTGGAGTGCATTCATGGGCAACACCTGGTGGGGTGGCGGGCTACACCAGCTGGAGTGTGCGTGGGTTGCACCTGGTGGGGTTGCGGGCTGCACCTGCTGGAGTGCGTGGGCTGCACCCTCTGGGGTTTGTGAGTTACACCTGCTGGAGGGATGCATGAGTGTCTCTCATTGAGTGTGTGCATGGGCTACACCTGCTGGTGTGCGTGGATTACACCTGCTGTTGTGCGTGGGCTATACCTTCGAGAGTGCGTGGGCTACACCTGTTGGAGTGCTTGCGTGAGCTACAGCTGCTTAGGTAAATGTGCTGCACCTAGTGGAGTGAGTGGGCTGCACCTAGTGGAGTGCGTTGGCTGCACCTGCGGGAGTTTGTGGGCTACACCTGGTGGAGTGCTTGGGATACACCTGGTGAAGTGCGTGGGCTGCATCTGGTAGAGTGCGTGCATGGGCCACACCTGGTGGGGTGCGTGGGTTACACCTGTTAGGATATGTGGGCAACATACATCTGGTGGGGTGTGTGTGCTACACCTGCTGGAGTGCATGGGTTACACCTGGTGGGGTGCGTGGGCTACACCTGGTGGAGTGCCCGGGTACACCTGCTGGAGTGCCTGCGTGGGCTGCACCTGGTGAAGTGCATGGGCTATACGTGGTTGAGTGCGTGGGCTATACCTGGTGGAGTGAGAAGGCTACATTTGGTGGAGTGCGTGGTTGGAAATGTTGTCGTCTTTGTGGGAAGCATTTTTGTGTTTTGTGCAATATTTTTTTCGTAAATAAATCAGTGCTTGCTTCAAAGGCAGTGTCGTGTACAACAAAATGTCGGGGCTGCTGAATACCCGGGCTTCATAGTTTTGATTCCACCGCATGTCTCTTTCATCCGCCATCACGTGCTCCATACTCCTTTTACCGCACTCGTACGGGCTCTTTTTCATCCCTCCCATTGCCACTGGTTTTCCATCTTTCTCTTGCTTTTTCTTTCCTATTTTATATTATGTTCTCTCTCACAATGGGTCCAAGTCTGACTTCGAAAAATAAGAGCCAGTAACTGCAAACACCCGTACAAATAAAGCAGTGGTCGTGTCTGAGTGGCCAGGGTGGTATTCTTATCTTGTGGTGGTGGAGGACGTGTGAGAAATAGGCGAGCAGTTATAATTGAAGTTAACTGGTGGTTGTGATTTATTCTGCAAGCGCTGTGCTATGTTTATTTTTCATTATACATAAATTTATTTCACAAGCTGACTATAACAGTTGGCTCTACCAACGTAACTCCGTTTACCCATTTGAAGTGTTGAGCAAGAAAGGAGACGTGACACGCCCAATTTATCTGTGACCCAACAGAGAACAAACAGCCCATCTGGTAAAGATAAAGAAAATACCGTCTCATGGCATAGCGCTCACAGATGGCAAATGCAGGATTTACAAGCACCTCATGGAAAACATAAGAAATAGCGCCCTCTAGTGCAAAAATATAGAATTTCCCCCCTCAATTCAGAAGATAATCTTTATCTGCGAGATTTTAGTCTAAAAGAACTCTTCGTGGAATTCAGGAGGCCGCTATTTTATTACCATGCACAGGAAAATCACGCCATAAAAGGCAGGTGATGAAATCCAGTTCGTTCAAAGTAAATATATGGAGCCAGATAATGCCGGGAATTTGTCATTGAGTAAATCATCCCAGCGACCTGTGAATTAGAGCGGAGGCAGCCTTGGCAGGGGAGACCTTAAATAGCCCGTGATCCGCGAGCCTCTGGGCCTTGAAAGCTAATTGATGTCGTCTCGAGCAGCCGGGAAGGCGCTCTTTTGCTAATACTCTGGGCGCGGGTTGTGCGCTATGAATCACCTGAAGACTGCAGACAGTAGCTGTTGTGAGGAAGACGGGCTCTGGTAATGGTTGGAGTGCTTTTATTAAAGTCAGCAAGTTATGTTATGTTATGTTATGTGACTTTTATATAGCGCACGGCTACTCCAAAGGAGTGTCCCGGCGCTTTCCACCTGCAACTCAAGTAAAAATAACACAACACAGCGGAAATGAGAAAGAAACAGAAAAGAAAACAGCAAAAACAGTAACCAGTAAAAACAGACTAGAGATTAAAAAGCCAGGTCTTCAGGCTCTTCCTAAACTGGAGCACGTTAACAGTGCTACGAAGCGAAAGGGGAAGCGAATTCCACAGCTGGGGAGCTCTGCAGCTGAAAGAACGCCCACCCACGCGAGCCTTCCTCACCCGCGGGACCACCGCTTTATAGAGGGATTCCGAACGCAAAGAGCGGGCTGGTCGATAGAAAGCCAGTCTCCGCCGCAGATATCCAGCCCCTGATCCAAACAGGGCTTTGTGCATCAGAGTAAGGGATTTGAACTGAATCCGCTTCCGAATGGGCAGCCAGTGTAACGCCTGTAGCAGGCCGGAGGCTCGGGCTCGTCTGCGCAGGCCAAAAATGGCCCGGGCAGCAGAGTTCTGTACCACCTGTAGGCGCTGAACCAGGTAGTCAGGGAGGCCAATAAAGAGGGCATTGGCATAATCTAACCTTGAGCCTACAAGAGCCTGCACAGTAATTCGCCTGTGCTCCTCAGACAGCAGGGGCAGAAATTTACGGAGCATTTTCAAAATTCCGTAACAAGCGCCAGCCAGACCAAGAATATGTGTTCTCAGGGACAGCTGGTTGTCAAGCTTGACACCCAGATTTTTGGCCACCACGGAGGACTGTGCAGGAGGGCTCATGCCGGACGGCCACCATTGCTGCCACTCCGGATCGACAACGCAACCAAAGAATAGAACCTCAGATTTGCTTGAATTGGCCTTCAAACTGTTCTTCTGGAACCAGTTGAAGACCAATGCAAGACAGTCCCGAATTCTCTCTCCGTCAAACTCTTGATTTTTCCCGCCACTCAGCCAACTCAGCCAGCAACTTTCCAGCACGTCCGCCCCAACCGCCCAGCAGCGTAGCTTGCTGAGTAAGAAGGGGGGAAGGGGGTGGCGGGCGTTTGTGGAGGGGGAGAGGAGTTTCAGATTTTCCAACAATCAGACTGGCATAGAATGTTAAAACTTAAAATACATTGTACGACAAGGCTAGAGGTGTTTTTTTAGTGAAGTCAGGAAGAATGGCGCTCAGACTAATGCGTGTGGTGTCTTCTATGGACCCGAGTAGGTACGGTGCTGCAAGGTCGGGGGAATTACCCGATAACCCCCGGAATTGTGTGAATCGAAGGATCCACACTGGAAAATGAGCACAGTCCTGGGCACACGTACTGGGGATATCACAATGTTAGTGTAAGTCTTATACGTATTATAAATGCAGTGGTCGACACCAATGTAAGTTTGAAAAGTTTTTTATTATGAAGCAACAACTGTATTGAACTAAACATCCAGCCGACAAGTGTTTCGTCACTAGGAGTGGTCCTGAGACTCTTCAGGGCTGTTCCGTGTTTGGAGAAGTAAGGAGAGAAGGCCCCTTGCAACCGGTGATACTTCCAACCCGGTCTGGGGTGTGCGGTTGACTCGATGTGATGGATGGGTGGTAATGTGACTTCGCCTTGGAACAAAGTGTCAGTAAGACCTCTTGAGTGATGGGGGGAAAAATCTCAAGGATGCCATCAATAAGGTTGCAGGATATCTCAGGGTGGCCTATAGGAACTGTAGGAAAGCTTTTATAAATGTCCTCAACCTTCCTGACAAAACCTTTGCCAGCTCGTTCCATTGCAAGTCGGAGGTGATCAACGAACCTGCAGCGCCTTTCTGTGTTTTAAGCTCCATGACTAAGCAAAAACATTTCTTAGCCCAATTGGAACTCCTGCTAATTTGCTTGGCATAAAATGCGGCATGCTCAACATGAAGGGCCCTGTGGTATTGCTTAACAGCAGCGCGGTAGAGATCCTTGGGCGTAGGGTCAAAATCCAGTTGACAAGTTCTCTCCAGCTTTTTACAGATCTTACGTAAGACAGCTAGTTTAGCGTTATACCAAGGATTTGATTTAGTATGCCGATTCATAGACAGCTTGTCAGGAATAAGGCCGTCCAAAGACTGAGTGATCCAATTTGAAAAAATCAAATAGGCCTCATTCGGATCAACCGGAACAGCTGGAGAGGTGGCAGCGAGATGGCTTTAAACATTTTCCCAGTTCAATTTGTGCAAGGGGCGCTTAAAAGAGAAGGTATTTACTACATTACGCGCTGGCATAATATCATAGATTAACATGGAAACTAGATAGTGATAAAACCAATCCATTGGAACAGGAGGTTGAACTACAAGAGAGGGTATATTTGTGAAAACATGGTCTAATAAGTGGCCAGCCAAATGCGTGGGGCCTAAGACCCATTGATCGAGCTGACACACTGTGAGATCAGCCAGGTAAGATGACACATCAGGATCAGAGAGATTGTCTAGATGTAGATTAAGGTCGCCTATAACAGAAAAGTTAGAGGCATTAACCGCCAGAGTGCTGACTGTCTCTGAGAGAGCATCTCTGAACCCTCTGGACGGACCCGGGGAACAATAAATCAGTAGACCTGACACCGTATAGTTGGAATTAAGGGTAATTTTTTTAAAATCGCATTCGCAGTCGGTAACAGGCTGCTTAACAAAGGTACAGGGGTACCCGGTTTTAAGAATGACCGCAATGTCCCCACCTCTCGTAGATCTATTAAGAGTATGAATCGTATAACGCTCAGGAAGAGCAAGTACTTGCTTTGTCACCATGTCTTCTGAGAGCCAAGTCTCGGTAAGGACTAAGACATCGGGGGACTTGTCTTCCAGGAGGTAATGAACATCAGCAAAGTGCTTGGCTAATGAACGACAATTAAGCAGAAAAACCGTCGCAAAAATGCAGGGAAGTGCGTTACTGGTCCTAGCCGGGACCAGAGAAGCAAAACCACAGCATATACACCCAAGGGTGTATATGCTATAGACCACGTAACCGTGCTTTTGTGCACTTTATTGAACACCTCCTAATCGCAAGCAGCTCAGGCTGGGAGTAAGAATACCTGATTTCAACCAAATTGGCAGCATGTCCGGCGTCCGGCGGCAGACCGGCACGGATGGGTGCAGACGGGTTTGCCTTTGGCGCGCCGCTGGCACACCCGCTGCGCGCATCCGCTGCACTGCCAGGCACTTATGATGTTTTAAAAGGCCACCAGTAGCGGAAATGAGGGGAGGAGGAAGGAGCCACGTCGTTCTGCCCTGATTGGCAGACCACGGTATGTGGACCAAAACCAGCGAGCGGATGGCAGTAGAACAAGTGAGTGCCAGTAAGCCTTGTTAACAATGCTTGAGAAGTGCGGGGAAATGTGAAAGAGCAGCAGTTTTGTAAAAACAAATATTAAAAGAGCACAATGCCAAACATAACATCAGTTTAAAAAGCAAATAGCGACCTAGCGAGTTGGCGCGCTCTCATAACGAGTTCATCGCCCTCTGGAACACTGCTGATCCACTCGCCATTCCAAATGGCATCCGTTTGAACTGATATGCACCTTCTGAAGTGATCAAAGCTCACAGTTCTTCGAGTTTTCTTCCAATTCTGTTTGATGATATGCACTTGTTAAGTCAAATGTTGAAAATACGGATGCACCTGCTCCTGAAGATAATAACTTTTGAAGATAAGGCAAAGGAAAAAAGAGTCAATCCATATGGCCTCATTAATGCAGTGATAATCTACAGACTACCCTCTGCCCCCAAACTCTTCTGGGAAACTACAACTTGTAAAATCCAATCAGATGATTTGATGGGTTCAGTTATATTCTTTGAGCATAAACCATGCACCATATCACAACCTTGCTCCTGTATGACAGCGGAACATTACTTAATATCTGCCTTGCCGGTCTTATATTCTCATGCAACACTATCCTTGTTTGTATCCTTTCAATTTCTTGAGTTCCTCCTCAAAAACCTCACAAACATTTTTTTTCAGTTGTCTCATATTTTACCCCATTACATTCACTCATGCTGACAGCATACACAGGGGGATTTGCCCAAGGATAGACCTTTATTCCCAGTTCTTCCTGATGTTGCCAACCTGAAATAGATTCTCCCTTTATGAAAATAAAAAAAATGCCTAAAAGTTCTCTTTTCTTTGAAATTTACGTTGCACCAAAAGTAGCCCATCAACTATATCTTATGTCCTGAATAACTGCCTGGTCATACAGTGGTAAGTTCTAATTTCCTCCTACATCAAGGTTTCTCAAACTTATTCATTCCTATGATGTATACCATGCATATGAACCCACCATCACAACTATAGGATCCCCATCCATTAAAACCTTGGACTTTGGCAATCGTTTACTATGATTACTATATCCAATTCCATGAACACAAAGTCAACACCATTGCTATCCTCCTCATACATCTTCCGATCTTCTCACCCCTCCCTTATACCATTCACACCTTCAGACTATTCCCTATACACATGAGCAAGATGCTGTCTTTTCTTATATCAACAACATGTTTTATCCACAGCTGGACAACGTTTATGCCTTTGCCATATGCAAAAACTGCCACACCAGTAAAAATAAATTATTTCTTCTCACTTTTCTTTTTATTCTTCTTAGTTATATTTTTGTCACAACATTACCTCCTGGATATGCTTGTTCTTTATGTACTTCCTGAAGACATTACTCAAATCATTAAATTGCCCTTGCCGCATTATTTACTCCCTTTAAGCTTGTAGTATCCATGCCTGCTCATAACCTCTCCTGTACTTTCTTGGATTTGGGGTTCAATATTATTTGGTAGCATAATATGTGTTCATATGGAATATGCTCAAAGTCGCAAGAAACAACCAGAGCTCTTAATGCATATACATACTGATTTATTTCGAGAACATCCTTCTTTTTCTAGAATTAAATGTAAACCTTTCTAACACCATGTTTACTTTTTAACCATATTTCTCCTGCATTTGCTTAATTGCAATTGGCACACATTTTTATTTGGTACTTTAATAAATTGGATTCTCATTTGGTGTGGGTGACCCACCTCAAGGAATATTTACAAACCGTGTCAGGGTGAACCCTCAAAGTCGCTAAATGTACCTATGCTCAACCCTCTAGTAACTATGGTAACTTAACTGGGAGCTATTAAATATTGGTATTGCTCGGCAATCAATAAGGCTACAATCTTAGCTGTGTATTTACTTATGTTCTGGCCTATAGACCTATATATTGTTGTTACCAAGAATGCTATTTGCTTTACAGACTTACATTCGCTTTCCCATTGGACTCTTTAAAATACCCACCTATCGACTAAGGGTGTACAAAATGAAAATGAAAAATCACCTCTAAAAATTTGCAAACCTTACAGCCTTCCTACTTCATGAAGCTTGTAGACTGACAACTTTTTAGAACTCTGCCTACCTGTGAAAACTGCCACAAAGTAGTTTTTGTGAGAACGTTTTCTTGAAAAAAAATCTTACAAGGGTATGATTATAATACAAATTAGTTATTTTAAGGTATTTTTCCATTGAAATCTATTTTTGAAGTATATTTTTTCCGTAAATAACCCTTTTGGCAGAATCGGAGGAGGGTGTTCGGGTAGCCATGCACACAAGTTTTCAGTCATATTCTAACCCCCTGCCTGAAGGGAGCTCAGGGAGATGCGCATATGGGGTGAAGAGGCGGACACGACATCGCCCTTTGTGTCTGACTGGTGCCTATTGCTACCGTCTTCTAAATGAACCTCTAAGTGTTAACTTTAAGGCATAGATTAGAAAATAAGCGTTGGCAAAGCCAATAGGTTTTGTCTTGATGGTCCTTTTGGCTGTGCAGCATCACCAAAAAAAACACAACTACGCAGGCGCTTACTGTTCCAAGATCCTGGGCGCTACTTGGATTGGCTAATAAGCAAAACCGCTTTTTAGTGCAAAAAAACTTTTTGGAATGTGGAGTGGCCTTCACAAATTGGATGTGAGGGTAGGGGAGCAACAAAGGAGTAGGTGAGGGGGCTGATAAGGTGAATAACAAAGAGTGGGCAGTGTGTGAGGAAGCAAAGAGGCGCCCAGAAGCATATTTTGGACTGTGGAGCCACCTGTAAGCAAATGGTAGCTGCCGGCCCTTAAAAAAATAGTGAAAATTATAGCATTTGCTGCACCACCAGAAGTAGGAGAACGAAGGAGGGGGTTATTTTTAGGGCCGAACCAGCACACAAGAGAGAACAACAAAAAAATGTGCTTTTGTGCTTGTTAAAAATTGAAAAAGTAGTTCCTAAAATGTGAGTCGATGAAGGATACTATTAGCCAATAAAAGGATGGTAAAGAGGCTATGCACCAGGGAAGAGGCCAACATAAAACAAGCAGGGGCAAAGGCAGTTGGTCTTGCCTACGCAAGAGCTATTGGCTTTCCCAATGTGTCTTAGCTGTGTTGTATGCCTGCGTGGCGGCTGTTCAGCAAGACTAAAAGGCAGTGATGCATAGGAGAGTGTTGTAGAGTGGAATGGTGAAGAGTGGAGTTGAGTGTTGTAGAGTCGAGTGGCAATAGAGTATTGTGTATTGGATTGACATAAAGTCAAGTCACGTAGAGTGGTGTACAGTGGAGTGGCGTAGAGTAGAGTGAAGTGGCGTACAGTGCATTGGCGCAGCGAGTTGCAGAGTATAGTGGCATAGAGTGCAGTGGCATAACGTGCAGTGGCATAGAATTCAGAGGCGTACAATGCAGTGTTGTGGAGTGCATTGACATAGATTAGAGTGCTGCATAGAACAATGGCATAGAGTGCAATGTAGAGTGTCATAGAGTGCAGTGACGCAGAGTAGAGTTGCGTAGAATGTAGAATATAGTGCCATAGAGTGCAGTGTCGTGGAATGTTGTAGAGTGCAATGGCCTAGAGTGTAGTGATGCAGAGTAGAGTGGCGCAAATTGCAGTGGTGAGAGTGCATTGGCATAGAATGGAGTAGTGCAGAGTAGGGTGGCACGGAGTGCAATGTTGCATTGTAGAGTGTCATAGAGTGCATTGGCTTAGAGTGCAGTTGCATAGGGTATAGTTGTGCAGAGTAGAGCACAGTGGAATAGAATGCCGTAGCCTAGAGTAGAATACAGTGGCGTAAAGTAGAGTGGAGTGGTTTACAGTGCGTTGGTGTGGAGTGTTGCAGAGTATAGTGATGTAGAGTGCAGTGGTATAGAGTGCAGAAGCATAGAATTCAGCAGCTTACAATGCAGTGTCATAGTATGCATTGGCATAGATTAGAGTGGTTCATAGTAGAGTGCAGTGGTTTAGAGAGGTGTGGTGCAGAATAGTGTGGCGTAGAGTGCAGTGGTGTAGAGTGCACAGGTGTAGGGAGGTGTATATTAAAGTGGTGTAGAGTAGATTGTTTCAGAGTAGAGTGAAGTGTCATAGAGTGGAGTGGTGCAAGCTAGAGTGAATTGGGGTGGAGTGCAGCGGCGTAGACTAATGTGGTATAGGGTGCAGTGGTGCAGAGTTCATTAGAGTGGCATAGATTGCCGTAGAGTGAAGTGTTACAGAGTAAAGTGCATTTGAGCTGGGGGCGGGGGTACTTGACAGATGGCAGAATACGGAAAAATACATAAATAAATAATTCCTATTCTGTCTACTGTCGACCTCCCCCCCTTCCCTGCTCCGCACAGCTCCCCATTGTTCTTACCTGTACGGACTGCTACTGGAAGCAAGGAAACAAGTGTGATAGTAAAGCTAACCAATGGTAAGCAATAGGTGGGCTCTAAGACCACTGTAAGATTTTGGTATGGGCCACGAGAATTTTTCGCCTACTGACAGCAAAAAAGCTACCCGGTGAGCAACACCTAAAAATACTGGTATTTGATAGAACTCTAAGTATTCACTGCCATCTAGTGGCCAACATAAGTAACATCTGCCTAAATGAGCAATGTCATATGTTGAAAACGGAAGCAAATTCATTTATTTAAAGTTCTATTTTCAGAAAAGAGCAATAAACGCTCAGGAATAAACGGTATGTCATGCTTGAAAATTTCAGAGACTGGGCGAGAGTGAAACTGTGGTCAAGAGTGTAAGGCTCACACCCAAAAATTGAAAATGTGACCCTGGGTGTGATTGTCGTACTCTTTTAGAGCAACGCTGCCTTGCCAAGCGTGAGGCTCGCAGTGAGTGGGGATGTGCTTCAAAAAGTAACATTAAAACCCAGTGAGTGAGGACGTCTGTGCTCCAAGGTGTGACCACCATGCACAATTAATGCGGCGGCCTGTGCTCCAGCTGGGAGACTCAACGGCCATAGATGAAACTGTGCTTCGAGGTTTGGCACGAGCTATGAATTAGAGGGAGTCGGCTCGCCACCGTGTGAGACTCGCACCCGGTGAATGGAAATCTACTGTGAAGAATGGCGCTAAGCCACATGCACGTGACTGCCCTCCTCCATGTAAAATGCGGCAACTGTGTTAAAAGCTGCCCCGTGATGTTCACACATCTGTGGAGTTTAATTATGCTCCAAGAAGTAAGTCTAGACTAGCTCCCAATGTGGGCCTCTGCTCTAAATTTGACTTGGCACTCTGGTGTGGGAGGCCCACTTCCTGTCAATGACACAGTGCTTTAAATGGTGTGATTTGCGGCCGCTGGACGATAGATCCCAGTCATGAAACTAGCACCCGTGAGCCAGGCAGTTGAATTGAATTGAAAGAAAATTTATAATGCGCAAAACAATGACCCGCAGGTATCAAGGCGCCTAGCAAAAGATCAGAGAATGATCAGGAAAAAGACATAAGACCCTAGACATATGCTTGCTGGAAGAGAAGGGTTTTTAAGGCAGTGCGGAAGTTCTGTAGGGACGGGAAAGATCTCAGATCCAGAGGGAGTTCCTTCCACCACTTAGGGGCAAGAGTGGAGAAGGCTCTGCCGCCCCATTTGGCTCTTCGTACACGGGGGGCTGCCAGAAGCAGTTTCCCAGAGGAGCGCAAGTTCCTTCGGGGGACATAGTGGGAGATGATGGATCCTATTCCAGTGTCGCTCCAGTTGCTGAGTAACACCTGGCCCCAGAGCGTGGAAGTCACACCCAGTGAGTGACACTGTGTTGCCGGGATGAAGCAGAGCTTGAGGATCTGAGGCACTTGCTGTTTGATTGCTCCATGGGGTCATCCTCTCACCTAAGGAGTGAAGCTGTACTCCAAGAGGTGGGGACAAAACCCAGTGAGAAGGCGCTGCCGCATGTTCATGACACTAGGAGGGGAATGTGACAAGTCTTTTGCTCTAAGGTCACTGTATACCGTTTGGTGTATAGCTCTTAGACACCCTGGGAAGCACTTAGTAAAGTTCGAGCACTGCAGCCCCGCAGTCGGCTTTCTTTTAGGGCTTTCATTGAGGCTTCCGTAGAATTCCATCAGTGTGTGGAAAGCTGTCTAAGCCTCTCACTGCAAGGTTCTATCACCATCCAGTTTGGTGTCTTTTGATCTAAAAACCTGCTAGTTTATCCAAAGAAGATAATTCCTGGCTGTATTTAGAGGGACTTAAAAGGAACAAAACATATTGTCAGCTGTTGACGGTAAAGATCTTTTGTCTCTCCGCCCCGACTGCCATTATAAGCCCTGAGACAGAATTCTTGGTGGTAGGTAGGCATAAAACCTCCTTTGATTTGTTTGTCAAGTGAAATTGGACTGTCAAGCAACCCAGACTACTTCCCTCACCTCCAACCATCATTAGATAGCAGTGTGTTGCAGGTATTATAGAATCAGGAAAGTGAAGGAAATCTGTAGTAAATTGTTGGATCTGCCATTTGTTGATGCTTCAGTTTTAGCTCTGGCAAGTCTAACCATTAGGTCGAGCCTAGCCCTGCGCGCATGTGCTGGTTTTTTTTCCTGCATTTTTCCTATTGGGCTTTGCGTGCGAAGACAGCATGCAATTGGGCACAGGCAGAAGCATGTCCGACCTTTCCCAGGAAATGCATCCACCCACGTTTACGAGCAGCAGCGCGCAGGGGCCATCTGTTTCTAATTAGCGTGCTTTCACTTTCCAGCCACACTTGTTTTCGTTTAGCTTTCGTGGCATACATGGTGCAATCTATTTTGTATCACACTTTCACCTTTGCGGCTGCGATTATTGTTATAGTAATCCCGACATGTTACTTCACTATCCACGAGTTCAGAGGCCTTTTGATGTTCTGTAAGTGTGTGTGTCCTAGGTCTCGGCGCACTGCTTGCGTCCGTTGTGGTATTGTCAATGGCAATCGCTCTGACACTTTTCAGGGAATATCTGGGGACTTGCGAGAGAATGGAGACAAGCATACGGATTCACTGGAGCACTATTCTGAGCAGCGGAAAAGATCAAATACCGAAGGTAGGAGAGTAGCAGGGCCCCCTGGCACTGTCGGCTTAGGGCTTTTGTCCAGGCAGAGAACAGCTAATCCTGCCTGGTAAAGAGCAGTGGCGGCTGGTGACATTTGAACCTGGTGGGGCGGAAAATGATTTCCACACTGTAGCTCGCGAGCGCGGCGCGCGGTGTGCGTGCCCGAACACCCCCTAGCCAACCCCCCCCCCCCGAGAAAAATGTGAAAATCGAGTGGACAAATGGTGCATTTGCAAGCAATTTTGAGAAGGAAGGAAGGTTAATAAAGAAATTGTGAAAGTGCAGTTAAGACAGTAATAAAGAGATGTCATACAACATAGGTAGCTACTTGCTTATCAATATGTGGCTTCATAACAGACTTTGAGATACAATGCATTTCTGACTACCTCACAAAAGCCACCTTCAAGAATAGCAGCATGCATACACAACATATACCAGGATTGTATGTCTAAGAAACATGACCAGATAATGCACTGGTCATAATGTCCCCTCCTCTCCACATAGGAGTGAGTTTCCCCACCTTGAACCAGCATCCAGGTAAAAGGAATAAGAAGCCAAACTCCAGTTACAAAGCATGAGATGTTGCAAGTGTATTCAAGTTTCACATCTGACGAAAAATTTGACCTTCCATCCCCTCAAAACACTTTGCACACATAACAGTGGGAGAGGGGATTTTGGCCCTATAAACCGACAAGATATGCCCAAAATGACGTCTCCCATACATTTTGTAAAACCTGCACAAGGCATTGGCCTGAGAGAGGGTCCTCCTCAAACAGCACTTCATATGATTAATGTCCCTAACGTTCTTGGAGAAGACCTTCCCAAAATAAAGATACAAGCTTTATCACCTCGTGCATTCATGTGCTGTTTTTAAATGAGGCTCAAGTCGCCCCACCTTTGCAGACTGAAAGCCTATGATGGTTAACTTGTATTTCATTGCTCTACTGTAACGTTTTAGTATTCATTCCACCAAATGTCCCCGCTTCTCGCCTTCTCCTCTAAATGAAAGGAACATTGCTCAGGGGTTCCACGTCTTGGATGGTTTGTGCTGATTTAAAAGGACAGGCAGGTAAAATCACTATTGTTGAAATGCAGTCCTCACAAGATGGCAGCTATTGTAATCAGACTTTTAAAAGCTCGAAATATCGCGTGGTATACAATCTTGCCACACACATTTTGCCTGCTCTGCCCACCATTTTATCCCCATGCGAGGAGGGTCACGGACCCTGCAATAATCACAAGGTTTGAAAATGGGCTACCGAGGTATAGCAGCGGGGTAATGAGTCACGGAGTTGGGAGCACGTAGAGTGATTGGGCACATGTAGATGTGAAAGTGGTTTAAAACAGGTGCGAATGCGAATGGCTGTGATGCTGCATGATGGTCAATAACGCAAAGAAATGGAGACGATGAGGTAATGTTGCCGGTAGCGATTTCAATGAGGCCATTCATTTTACAGAACTGATAGATGAGGTAGATGGGAGCTGGGCATACAGATTGAAGGCATACGGGGAGAGATGAGAGTGCATGATGGAATGGTGCAAAATATGGACAAGCTGCTGTTGGTGCCGAAGCACAAGGCGGCTTGTGCACGTGAGATGTTGAATGTTCATTTTCCTAATGAATGGTGGAGGCAGGGAGCGGCAGGGCGGAGTGACAAGTCCAAGAGCAAGAGGAGTGCAAGCAACGACACCGTCACCTATCTAAACAAGTCTTGCATGTGGGGGATGGGTAAAACGTAACGGGTCGGGTGGTGGGAGTTTGAAAAACAATGCAAAAGGACGGTAATCGCCATTGTGATCGCCATCACGGCTCACCTCATCACCTCAGTAGTTCTAGTCGATATCCCCAGTTGCAGTAAGGTAACGGTCGTAGTCAGCTCCACGACGAGGCGGAGGCGGGTTTCAGAAGAGTTACCACCAGACCACGGCACCACCATCAGGACACAAACACGGAACACGACGTTTGAAGCGGGCAGCCAGCACTCACTGTGTGTGGCAATGGCTGCGGGTGCGGGGTCCGGGGTGAGAGTGACTAAGGAAGTGACGTCACATGACCCACGTCATGCCAGACGTCATCAGGCAGGCAGGTCGACTGACTTACTCCAGCTCAGGATTGGCTGGAGCAGCCAAATTCCCCGCCCCATTAGGAGGCCGGGGGCTGCGGCATGAGGCAACCCCCGGTTTCCCAAGGGGAGAGCTAGTGCGCATGATCCAGCTGGGTAGGAAAATGGCCTGTCCTCTAGGTGCACTTGGGCCGCGCATCTGCGCAGCCCCCCCCCCCTGTTCCCGATGGTTTCTGGTCCGGCCCGGTGACCGGCCGGCCAGAAACTATATGCTGAATTCGTGCTGAGCACAGAGTGTGGCGGTCCCGGGATGGCGGCAGTGCGCATTGGGAGGGCAACGCCCTAACGCCCCAATGGACGCACCGCCGCAGCCCTCTTTGAGGACGTACTGGCTTTATACAGTGTTCGTAGGGCACCGGCACCCTCTGGGTGTTGCCTCTTTACGTACTTGGCGGTGGGTCTGGTCTGCTGGTGCCTTGCACTGGAGAGCAGGAGCCCACTGCGAACAGAGGTCTTAGATGCACCTCTCTGGTGCAGTGACCCCGGTGCGCTGCCATGCAGTGACCACTTCTTGAAGTATGTAAATAGCCTGTGCCCAAGTTTAATGCGGCATACAGGTTATCTGGTCATTTTTAATATGGCTTATTTGTAGCATCCACTAGTAAAAATAGGTGTTTCCATACTATTTCTGTCGTAAATTAAATTGTCACTCAAAACACAACTGAAAATCACAACACAAATTGGTTTAAAACGTCGACTGGGTGCCGTCAGTTTTGTTTTGTTTTATAAACACCGAGTGGCATAGACAAATGTAGCAGAAAAAACTGCAGAAAGATAACTTGTTGCTATACATCATTAACAAAATGCTTGTTTGGGGAAAAAAACTCTTTCCAGCGACAAACATTTAAAACAAAAAAAATCATAGAGCTGCACACCCCAGCCATGATACCCTGCCTTGCCTGTAATTTTGGTACATAACGCTCCACCCACCCGAAACTTCGTATCTTGACATTTCTGCAGGCACAGGCCCCCGACTCGACCCTGCACAGCACGCCATCACTTAGTTTACAGGCTGTTCTCGTCTGTGTTAAATTGTTAAGATGGTCACTGTTTATCCATCTACGTAAAACACTTCAAAGTGAAAAAAAACCTCAAAGGTGTTTGGGGACTGCCCTTTAGTTTTGTTTTCAAAAGTATGTATTTGTTTAGGCCTAGATTGTCCCCTGGAGCAGATGTGTAATTTGCGCTTAATTCTGTTCCTAGATGTGTGTCCTCCGTCGAAATCCAGCAAGACAGAAACGGACGACCCACCATGCAGTTCAGTGAAACAGACGCTCAGCAAATGCAACCCCTGATGACATCAAACAAGCATTGGCATAGCCAATAGGTCTGGCCTTTGGGACCTTATAAGTGTTTAGCCTTGCAACAGTTGATGTTGTTGCACCAAGAATATTGTGCTGCATAACTAAATACTTATAAGGTCTATGCTATGCCAATGCTTGTTTTTTTAAGGTCTCGCCTAGGCAGTGCTGTCTCTTCAAGACATACTGTATCTAGTCTGTGGGGTACACCCTGCCCAACACTTTTAATTTGTTGCTTTGCATGCCGCTTGCAAAGGCGTGCTTCTCTGTAGTCAATGTTGGTTATATGCCCCTCCTTTTTGTGTGTTGACCCCTTCCATGGAGCATGCCCCTATTACTTGTAGGTGGGATCTTTTGTGCGTGTAGGTTTGTTTAAGTACACTATTTTAAAATTTTGTTTCTGCTCTTGTTTCAGAAATATCGGCTTTCTTCCTGTACATATTCACCTGAGGGGAGTTCAGCAGTGATCGCCGTAATGCTAATAAACGTACAAATCAGTTTTCTGCATTTTAAATTTTGTTTCTGTCCTGTACTTTGATTACAATTGGATTTTTGTTTTTTTTTGCCATTGTTTTATTTTGTTCACGATCGTCATGTATTTACATTGGTTTTTTTTGGTACACATGGGGAGAACGGACGCCGTGACTCGAACATTGCTCCCCAGTTCCAAAGTCGTCAGCTCTGGATGTTATGCCTCACACTGACTCCAGTGCTACATTTTTTTTATTTACCAATCCAAGCAGCAAATTAGTCTTGGCATTGTGTAATCTTTTTCTACAACCTGTTCCTTTAAGCTACTTTTCAAACGCCCTGACACCTAACTCGTTCAAGTATCAAAACTGTAGTGTCCTCCTACATTTCTATGGGCCATGATCACAAGTTAGTATCACTGTCGGCATTTTTTTTGTTTCCTATATAACACAAGCTCTATATTTTGGTTTTTAGTTGGCCAAATTGCATTGCTCCTTGGGTAAACCCGCTTGTTTCTGGGCCATGAATTTTCTGTGAGTCCTCAATTTTGGCCCTGCTCTGAAAACTGTCGGAACACATTGCCCCATCTCGAGACTTTGTAGCATTTCCCCATCATGCTACTTCTAGTAAACTGAGCCTCCCACATAATGAACATGATTATGACTCATGAATTTCTTTTTTTGCAGATCAAACATGACCCCTTCGCTGGCAGGTTCTTGACATGATCGCTGCATGCGCTAACTACTTTAATAACATATTCTAAGTGGTAGCATAGCATCAATCAATCAGGGGAATTGTAAGCATGCTACTCACCAGAGGTCTAGCCCGGGACCATGGTTCAATTCCCCGCCTCGGCGGATCATGGGCTCAAAAATTCCACAGGACCTGATAATTCTCTCCTTGGTGCCTACTCCAATCATAGAGTGCAACTCTGGGCAATAGCTTGCTTAATCTCTACAACGGCCCCCACAACGCTAAGGATGCCCTGCCTCCACCTTGGGGGTGCCCAGGAGTGGACGCCTCACAGGGAAACCCAGGATGGGGTCCACAGCGGTATTCGTACAAGCGCCTTGAGACCCTTGCGGGTGAGTAGTGCGCTATACAAGTGTCAATTCACATTCACATTCACATTCACCCGTGAGGGTCTTAAGGCGCTTGGGAGGGGGTTAGCAGCTCCACTCAGTCGAAAAGCCAGGTCTTGAGTGTCTTCCTGAAGATGTTCAGGGAGGGGGCGCGTCTGATGTTGAGCTGGAGCTCGTTCCAGGTCTTGGCTGCGATGTGGTAGAAGGTTCTTCTACCTGTTCTGGGGATGCAGATGTGCGGGGCTTCGGTTAGGGCGAGGTCGGCAGATCAGAGGTTTCTCTTGGGTACATGGTAGGAGATTCTCTTGTTGAGGTATTGGGGTCCGGTGTTGTGGAGGCATTTGTAGGCATGGCTGAGTATCTTGAAAGTGACTCTCTTCTCAATGGGGAGCAAGTGGAGGTTCTGTAGGTGTTGGGTGGTGTATTCGTGTTGAAGATTGTCGAGGACGAGTCTGGCTGCAGTGTTCTGTTTGGTCTGGAGCATGTGGAGCAGAGCCTTGTTGATCCTGGTGTAGAGGGCGTTTCTGAAGTCCAGTCTGCTGGTTATGAGTGCGTGGATGACGGCCTTCCTTGATTCGGGGGATCCACTGGAAGGTCTTTTGGAGGGTGTTGAAACAGCTGGAGGCGAAAGCATTGACCTGTCGGGTCATGGAGAGGGAGGAATCTAGTACGATGCTGAAGTTTTGGTCATGGTTCATGGGTGTGGGAGGGCTGGCGAGGGCGGTAGGCCACCAGGTGTTGTCCCATGCTGAGGGGGAGGGTCTGAGGACGAAGACTTCTGTCTTGTGCTTTAGGCAGTTTCTGCTCATCCAGGATGCGACATCCTTCATTCCTTCTTGGAAGTTGAGTCTGGTGGTGATTGGGTCCTTGGTGAGGGGGAGGATGAGCTGGGTGTCGTCTGCATAGGATACTATGCTGAGTCCGTGATGTCTGATGTTGGTGGTGAGGGGGGTCAGGTAAATGTTGGAGTGTGGGGCTGAGCGATGATCCTTGGGGCACTCTACAGTTGATTTCCGTGGGATCGTAGAGGAAAGGTGGTAGTCTGATTCTTTGGGTTCTGCCGGTGAGGAACGAGCGGATCCAGTTGAGGGCGGTTCCTTGTACGCCTGTTCGTGCAGTCTAGCGGTGAGTGCTCGGTCGGAGACGGTGTCGAAGGCTGTTGAGAGGTCGAGTAGGATCAGGACCGCAGTCTTTGGTGGAGGAGGGTGTGGATGTCATCTGTGGCGGTGCATAGAGCGTTTCTGTCCTGTGGTTGCTGCGGAATCCAGAGTTGGTGGGTCGAGGATGGAGTTTTCTTCGATGAATTTGGTTAGTTGTGCATTGACTGTCTTCTCTGTGACTTTGGCTGCGAAGGGGAGGAGATGGGTCGGCGGTTCTTGAGGTCGGTGGGGTCTGCTGAGGGCTTCTTGAGCAGGGGTCTGACTTCTCTGCGTTTCCAGTCGTCGGGAAAGATGCCGGTCTTGAAGGTGGTGTTGATGGTGTGTTGTTGTTCAGTAGCGATGGCGGTGGTGGCTCTGTGGAAAATGTGCAGGGGGGCAGGGATCCATAGGGGCCCCTGAGTGGATGCTTTTCATGCTCGACGTGGTGTCTTCGGTGGTGACTTGGGTTCAGGAGGAGATGGTGGGCTGGATGGCGTTGCTGGAGCAAGAAGTAGTTTCGGAGTTGGGTGTCTGGTCATAGAAGTTGTCGTAGGGTGCCTTGATTTTTAGATGGAAGTAGGATCCAAGCTTGTTGCACAGGTCCTGGGAAGAGGTGATGTCCTTGGTTTCACTGGAGGCTTGGTGAATTCCTGGATGTTGCTGAAGAGTTGCTTGGAGTTGCTGGCATTGGCGAGGATCTTGTTTTGGATGAAGGTCCTTTTGATGGATTTGATTGATGCATTGGTGGTATTCTGTCATGGCGTTTTTTGTAGATGGTGTGATCTTCTGGCATTTTCCTGTTTCTCCAGTTCTTCTCAAGACGTCTGCAGGTGCTTCTGGATTCTTGGAGATCAGGGGTGAACCAGGTGGCTTTCCTGGGGCGTTGTTTGTCGAGGTTGCATAGTGGTGCAAGCTTGTCTGCGTAGCTGGAGATCCATCTGTGGAGTCCTTTGGCTGCGAGGTTGGCATCAGTCGACATGGTGGGGGCTTTGCAGTTGAGGGTGGAGTTAAGTAGTTCCTCAGTGACTTTGCTCTAGTTCCTTCCTGGGAGGCACGGTGCACATTTGGGCAGCGTGGGTTTGTCGATGCGGAGGTTTACACAGTGGTGGTCTGTCCATGGGGGTTGCGTGATGTGGCTGAAGTGGATGTTGTTACCTCTTGCAAAAATGGGGTTGAGTGTGTGTCCTGCCTTGTAGGTGGGCGTAGTGATGAGCTGTTTCAGTCCGATGTTGGCGAGGTTGTCCAGGAGGGCAGTGGAGTTGGGGTCGCTGGGGTTGTCAGGTCTCCGATGAGTATGTAGTCCATGGAGGGAATGACGTGGGGTGCGATGAGGTTGGCGGCAGTAGTGGCAAACGAAATACGAGGTCCGGTGGGTCTGTAGGCAAGGGTGCCACGAAGAGTGATTCGGGGGCTGGTCTGGATCTAGAAGTGAAGGTGTTCGGTAGTGGAGGTGGCGAGTCGGAGGGAGCTCTTGTGTGCGATGGCGAGACTTCCTATTGGGCAGTTCGGGCGGTCCTCCCTCTGGATCTTGTATCCGTTGGGGATGGCAGTGACTATGTCAGGGGCAGAGGAGGTGTTGGTCCAGGTTTCTGTAAAGAAGGGGACATCTGGCGAGAGGGTGTCGAGGAGGTCCCAGATCTCTACGGCGTGTTTGTGCAGGGAGCGCACGTTGAGGAGGATGCACTTCAGGGCTTCGGTGTTGTTGGCGTTTGGCGCGGGGGCCGTGGGGATGCAGTCGGAGGTGAAGGATTGGTGGCAGTGACGGCAGGAGAACTGGCTGTGGGTGGTGTTCGGTGTCGACCGCCGGCAGTTTTTGTTCCTTCCGGGGTTGAGTGCGGTGAAGGCAGTGGAGTCCTAGCGGTGGGAGGTCGCAGATCCGCGGTTCCTGGTGCTGGCCGCGGTCGGGTCACGGATGGGCACAAACGGTCTTTCCTTTGACCCGCCTAAGGCGCGCCTGCTACGCGTGTCCACGCAGCGGGCACCAGTTAGTAGGGGAGCGGGGAGGAAAGCGCAGCTGGGAGTCGGGATCGGGCACCAGCATGGAGGAGGGGCTGCGGGGCAGGAGAAGCAGGAAAGGGCACTGAGAACAATGGCACAGAGGCAGAAAACTGCAAAATTAACACACAGGCACCGGTACAATATCAAGACAGGCACAATAACAGGACAGTGAAGAGGCTGGAAGGAAGACAAACAAGCATTTACAATGCAATGGTTTTGCCTTTGTTAAAGTTAGAGCTATTGGCATTGCTCTTGACATTATTTTTATTTATGTTTTTTTTTTAAAACATAAATAAATGGCATTGTCATTTACAATGCAACTAGCTTTATCTCTCGCAAATGACACCCACAAACACCCAGAGAGCCCCCCACACACACACAGAGAGCCCCCCCACACACACACAGAGCCCCCCACACACACACACAGAGCCCCCCACACACACACCCACACAGAGCCCCCCACACACACAGCCACACAAAGCCACCCCACACACACCCACACAGAGCCCCCCACACACTGCGACCCCCCCCCACACACTGCAAGCCCTACACACTGCGAGCCCCCCCACACACTGCGACCCCCATTTCAATAGATGTGTGATGCTTACCTGGTACTAAATTGGTCCCTGCATGGCTGAAAGGTTGAAATGGTGTAGGAGGCAAGGGGACAAATGTGAGCATGGAGAGAAAGGAGTATAAGTTTGAGATTAGTGACTGGGTGAAAATAAAATCAGGAAGGACACAGGGTGGTCTTTCCAAATTAGATGGTCTATTTCAGGTAGAAAATGTCAGTAGGTTCTTTGTGTTCTTGAGGGGGGATAGGTCCAACCGGCACCATAATCGGACGTTTATTGTTTATACCCATTCACAACAGGCAACTAGGCAGGATGGTCGTCTCAGAGCCCAATCAGCAGTGAAGCAACAAGGTCCCTAAACCTCCGTACAAGCATGTATAACGCTGAGGGGCCCTCCTCACCACACACAGGGCTTGATAGAACTTAATTAGTTCCATACTGACAATTATTGCCAGACCAAAAATGTGTTTAAAACAGTAACATACACACTTGATATCTAGGAGAGCTCACCGTGTAGCACTGCAGACCCCAATTTTACCCCCCATTTTTGCCTGCACACCCTAAAAACGACCACATACAACATGTATACACTTTACGCGTTTAATAGCAGTTGACTAGGAAGTTCAGAAAGCTTTTTACAAGCGAGTAGTCCGCCTGCTCACGTTTTTTCTGGGTTTTCCGCTGCTCGAGTTCGCATTTTTAACATGTAAAGCAAAAGGAAAAACACAAACAGACTCGATGGGCTACTCAACATATCTAATAATATACAACCGGATATTTGCGTGTCTAAAGTTAAAAAATGGGTTATGGCAACTTCCAACTGAGCGTTGAAGGGACTGACTGAGAAATGTGTGTCTCCGAGGCAGGGTGACAGTGTAAACAAGCATTTACATAAATAAATGGCCTTGTCATTTACAATGCCAATAGCTTAATCGCTCGCAAATGCATGACCTATTGCATTTTACACCCACACAGAGCCACACACGTAAAGCCACCCACACACACAGAGTCACCCACACACTCTGCACTCTGCACTCTGAATCTGCACTCTGCACTCTGCACTCTGCACTCTGCATCTGCACTCTGCACTCTGCACTCTGAATCTGCACTCTGCACTCTGAATCTGCACTCTGCATCTGCACTCTGCACTCTGCACTCTGAATCTGCACTCTGCACTCTGCACTCTGCACTCTGCATCTGCACTCTGCACTCTGAATCTGCACTCTGAATCTGCACTCTGAATCTGCACTCTGCATCTGCACTCTGCACTCTGCACTCTGCACTCTGCACTCTGCACTCTGCACTCTGCACTCTGAACTTGCACTCTGCAAAATCGAGTACGTCTCATCAGAATTAAAGCCTTTAAACGCACAGTCATTTGTGAAAAAGACCTCTCGACTTTAATATCTATATCGTCAATTATGATAAAATCATCTTTCACAGTTGTTGTACGAAACAGTAAGAACCTCCATATTCTTCTCGGTAAAATCGAGTTTATAAATGGGTCTGTAAAAACATATTACAAGCAACTCGGCCTGCTGCCACGTTACTATCCTGACAGTCCGTTTCTTTTGATGACCTTCCGTGGAGCAAATCAGAGAGAGGCGATTCATGCCCATTATTCTGAGCAGGGGGTCAACTGTCCAAATTGTTGTGAAAATTTAAAGCATGAAAATGCAAAAAAATTTCCTTTGAGCATTCATTGCAAACACTTATTTCATCTTTAATGAATTTCTAATCTGCCTCCCGTCACTCCTCTGCATATCTTTGCCGATCAAGTTCAAACCGCAAATTAAAGTTTAGAGTTATGACAGTCACATTTTAAAAGTCCACCCAAATGCACTTCATGACAGAATTAAACTTTTAACAAAACGTGAAATAATTTATGTAAGCTCACAAAGCTTTCCAGCGAGTGTTTTATGGAGCAGGGTTCACTCTATTTAGAAGCAGGCGGCATTTTGGTAAGAAGGGAATTGGGTGAAAGACAAAGGACTCTGCCCAAGATCACACGCTTTTGGTCAAGTGAGGGAGCAGGGGTTAGCGCCGAAGTCTCCTTGTTTTACAGTTAAGTAGCTACGAGCGCCTCTTCGCTTCATTGGGGAGAGGAAGGTATAGTGCTGTAATGTGAACTGGGTGTTCTCTAGGCGCTGTTTTTAAGCAGCACCCTTTCTCCAGCGGACCACAAAAGGGTGCGTCTGAGTTCCCATCGAGTTACCCTCCGATGCTTTCCCCGTCCGCCCCCCTAGTGCCAAGTGACCTTTGCCCTGGAGATGATGTGCTTTAAGGTAGCGCTTACAATACATTTCGGCGCTGCCATCACTGGACTTAGACACTACACCCCAAACCAGTGTTCAGCTGAAGCGTCAAGAGCTCACACCTTCAATTCTTCGAACACTTTAACAACAACACACACACAGCTGCGCCACCTCCTGCTTTGAGGGGGGGGGGGGGGGGGGGGGGTGTGTGGGGGGGGTCTTTCCGGCACACACACACAGACAGACGGACACTGCAGGCAGGCAGACAGCCGATCACCGCAGGCACACAGATAGACGGACATTGCAATCAGACAGATGGACACTGCAGGCGCACAGACAGCGGGACACTACAGGCACACAGACAGACAGACACTACAGGCACACAGACAGATGGACACTACAGGCACACAGACAGGCACCGTATCCTGGCCGGTTGACATTGTAAACCTAGACACAAGGGTTGTTTCTTATTCCTGCTGGCACGTTGTGGCGCATCTTCGGCGTTTCACCCTGTGCGAGATTTGTTGAAGGAAGGAACAGATAGGAGAGGGGCTGCTCCATGACACTGTGGTTGCCTTGACAGTAGGTGCTCACTTTTTTTTGCTGGGGGAACGAACAGACAGGCTGACATTGCAGCACTCACACAGAAAGACGGACCTTAGACACTGCAGGCACACAGACAGACAGAGACTGCAGGCACACAGATAGACGGACACTGGAGGCACACAGACAGATAGACGGACCTCGGACACTGCAGACACACAGACAGGCTGACACTGCAAGCACACAGACGGACACTGCAGGCACACACACAGACAGACGGACCACGGACACTGCAGGCAGGCAGACAGCCGATCACCTCAGGCACACAGACAGACGGACATTGCAATCAGTTTCGTCTGAATTAGATCAGAGCTGTGGGAAACGGCACCTCCCAAACACACACTCACGCACACACGCAGGGCGGGCAGCTGTGCTCCACTATTAAGGGCATCTCGCAGGAGCTAACTGCGAACTTAATTACTGTCTAACTCACCACAAGATGCTTGCCAGCATTTACCGTCTCCAGCGCCTACGATTAAAAGGCTCCACCGGCCATAAACTATTCTTGGAGAGGGCGACGCGCACAATGATGGCGGCATCCCTAACTCAATGAAAACGCGAATTTCTCGACCATAATCATTTTCAAACCTACTATTCACATAATACCCACCCGTCCTAGAACCAACGGAAGAAAGCATTGAGCCCCTTCCTGTGCTAAATAAAGTGTTCCGTCCGTACCGGAAGGGGCTGAGATGCTCGGTCAAACTAAAAAAAAAACGTGTTACCGGAGGGCGGTTCTTCATGTCCACAAAAGCGAGGCAGACGGAGAGTGAAAGGGGAGGGGGGGCGGGAACGGGCACACGGGGAGGGGGGCTGAACGTGAAAACACATTTATAAAACAAAATGCTCACAAGGAACAGGGCTCCACTGGGAACAGGCAAAAAGCACTCACGCAAGCAGGAAGGCAGGTGCCGGTTCAATGCCGGACCAGATTCGGGGGCGTTCCCGAGGGCTTTTGGCTGACGTAGCATGACGTCGCCAAAAGCCAAAAAATCTCGGGAACGCCCCCGAATCTGGTCCGAGATTGACGGACGGAGCCCTCTCCCAATGGCTAGCCTCCATTTATGGAGGTAGTCAATTGGAGGAGGGGGCGTATACCCGACCCACACACACAACTCAAAAGGTTTTTTGGCGCATGCGCAAAGCGCATCGTCAGCCAAAACCTAAAAATGGGTACAGAAAGGCAGAAAAATGGCACAAACACAAAGAAAGACAGCAGCGGCCAGCAGAAGAGCAAGGCTCTCCCACTGGACCACCAGAGATGAGGTGCAGGCAGGAGCCTGCCGGTGGACGAGGGCCTCGAACACCTACCTGCACTGGGGCAGTGGCAGCAGCTCTACTACAGAGCTGCTGGGGGAGAGAGAGCAGGTCTCTGACCAGGAGGTCATAAGTTGTAAGGTTATTTTTTTTTGATTCTCAAGTTAGTGTTTAACGTGGCAAAATTTGCAGATAAACTAAATGACCACTGGTACTAGAAACTTGTCTGTGCTAGTTTATAAAAATAACGTTTCCAAGATTTGTGGCCAACTGGTGAGGTTCCGTGATTCTGAACCCGTTCAATAAAGGTCGTCGTATCTAGACGATTTTGGTATCAGCGGACCGCAAATGACGAATGCGGTGTGTACGAGTGTTTTCGTCGTAATCGATCTATGGAAACACTACGTATTCAGGGATTCCGTTCGAACCTACGGGTTCCATTTTGTGTACGGCAGCCATTTTGTGGTTGCCCTCACATAGGCCGATGACTGCGGCCGAACGAGTCTTTGGGACACGTACACCTTTAGCTGACTTTTGTGTGACCTGAATGAACTGACTCCCTTGCCCGAAGCTGACCTTGTTGAGCCAGTTCCTTGTTAGGCAGCTGGTCAGATAGAGATCAAAGAGCAGGACATTGCTGAGTTTATGGTACATGCACACACCCGTCTATCTTGCTTCTCATCTGTTTCTGTTCCTTCCTTTTTATGGCCTAATTATGGTTTGGGTTGAGGTCCTTTTATTATGGGTTCGTCCGGCCTGTCCGAGCAAGAATGTTGGATTTTGCCTTGTCATTTCTGGTGGGCTGGACAACCGAAAGTGGGTTTGTCGTTATGCGATACGTTTGAAATGTCACCATGTGATTGGTTCGTTTGTAAATAATTGATGCTAGCCAGGAATGTGATTTTTAGCATAAAAGACGATGTCTCGCTCTATGAATTTGTGCAGTCTCTAGCGAACCACCCGTGTTGTGCTTCGTAGACCTCTGTTCCTGGTTGCAGCCAATAAATTTGGTCTTTGACGTCACCTAGAAGTGTCCCGTGTCTCTGTTTGCCAAGGCAGCGAAACTCGAAGACATCAGGCGTTTTCCCTGGCGCTGCTGGGTTCTAAAACCCGGTTCTTCAGTTGGCGCCCAACGTGGGGTGACTTCAGCGGTACCGGTCCAAGCCTGAAGATCGTGAGGAGCTTTGTGTGAAAATTCTGGAGGAAGGCCTGCCACTTCATCGACCCCTGTATGTCGTCGTGGTCCGAAAGTCTTTGCTGCGAGGTTCCCCACTTTCCGACGGCTACGAAGGACTGCTGCCCTGACTGTCGCCCTGTCTTGGATCCATTAAATGATTTGTAGTGCGAGACAATAGACGGGTCTTCTGGCGACGCCATCGACATTACAGTTAAGTATGAGTGGAGCGTCTCCCAGTCCTTAGTTTTGTTTTGGGTATCCCCTTGGGATCTTTGATTTGGGACTTACAAGCCCCAAAGCTGAGGAACTCGTGTATTCGCGAGGCTATCGTCTTTGATATTCCCTTGAAGTTTGAAGCTAGACTAGTGAGCGAAGATGCCTGGTCTCAGCAGACTTGGAAAGATATTTTGTTGTGGTTGTAATAGGGATTCCCGATTGGAGGACTCGTGTTCGGTGCCTCCGATTGAAACTCCGACCTATGAGCTCTATCTAAAACACGGTGTGGGCCCTATCACATATAATGAAGTATGGATTATATATACTAGGAAAGATGGTGTCCTAAACTGGCCCCAATATGGTAGCTTTGAAACTGAGATTTTAGATAATCTAGAAGTCAAACTGTTCAAGAAGAAAGCCCGGCCGGCGATGTTTGACTCTTTCCGCCTTTGGCAAAAGGAAGCCAAACAGAAAGAAATTAAGTTAGCAAAGAGAAATAAGAGAGAACGAGGTATTTCGATGGTGCAAGCTGCTATACAGTTTAGGGATAACGAAGAAGAACAAGAAAGTGAGCAGTTGCTTAGGCAACGTAAAATGGCGATAGATAAGTGCTATCCAGCTTTGCCACCTCAACAGCAAGATGAAAAGAAAGACCTTGAGAAAGATCCTTTGATGGCACATTTGTTGAGTTCACCACCCCCTTATGTGCAGAGTGCTACAGCACCTCCGCCACCTTTAGTTGCGCAACCTCCGGTTGATTTGCCTCCTGTGGTTCTACAACAGCCAGCACCTCTTCAGTTGGCTCCTATTCCTTTGGCGCAGCCTTCTCAAGGGCCGCCGACTTTGCTACCTCCTTCGTGTCCAACTCCTACTCCTGTATTGTCTACTCCTTCTGATACTGCTTCTATGCATGCTTCTGCTCATCCCGTTTTTCCTCCTGTTCTGTTGTCAACTTCTCCTTCTGTTCGACAGAGAATGACTGATACTGTTGCTGGTTTCTTTTCTCCTCTTTTTGGGTCATTAGGTATGACCCCTGTTGCAGAGCGTATACAATTGCGTAGTCAATTGCCTGGTCCAGATGAAGGTTCAGTATTGGATCATTTAGCGCGTAAATGGGTTACTTACCCTTTGCAATATAGTTTTGAGTGTGTTATGCATGTTTTCTGTCAATGGGAAGCACCGACGCAGAGATATGTTTTTGGGACAATGTGTGCTTTTCTTCGTGAAGAATGGGAAGATGGTGAATTGGGACGAGCTCCGCCTGAGTTGTTCCGACTGCAATCTGAGTTTGCGAAGGGAACTATAGTGGGTATTGATGTTGAGAAAGCAGTTGCAACATTGTTGTCATTTAGGAGTGAGTCTCCTTCTAGGTTGTTGTTTGAGCCTGATTCTTCAGTTAGGAGAAAGGCGCGACAATATCCAATGAGAGAGGTTCCCCCAGTTTGGAGACCGGGTGATGCAGCTGCTAATCCAGCTATTCCGCCTCACTTTCAGCATGTTTGGGTACATGTTCCATGGAAGCGATTTGAAGTTTTGGCCCTTAAACAGTCTTTGCCTGATCCACGAAAAATCCTGCAGGGTACTATAAGGAATTATCGCAGACTGCGGATTCATGTATTATGAATTTAGCCGACATAGACATGTTGTTTGGGAATGTTGTTCCACAGCCTATATGGGGAATGATTCATCATACGGATCATGCGCAAGAGTTAGGTGATTCATGGGCTAATATTGGTGCCGCAGATGGTAGACAAGTTGGTGGTGCTAAACCAGAGGCTTTAGTTGCAGAATTCCCTGGTAGGATTGTTAATTACATGAAGACTTTAATGCCTGCCGTGAGCGTTAATTGAGACAAATTGTCTGCATGTAAGCAGAAGAAAGACGAAAGCATGTCCGACTTTTTCACCAGGTTCGAAGAGACGTTTGTCGATCATAGTGGTCAGGATATGAGTACGGAAGGTGGTCAACGGTTGTTCGTTGACAAGTTTGTGCATAATTTGCTTCCCGAGTTGTGCAATAAGTTGAAGGATTCTGAGAGTGCTTGGGCTGTTTCGTCGTCAGCGCAGATTTTGGCTACTGCACAGTACTACGAGAATAGGGATAAGGACGAGAAAGATAGAGCTGACAAGAAGACTAAAGAATTAAAGACGAAGGTTCTTTTACAGCAAGCGTATCCGCCTCGTAATAATCAGCGAGATTATCAGCAACCTCAGCAATATCAGAGAAACTCGCAAAGGTTCGAGTCTTCTCAACAGCGTTTTCCTGTAGGCTCTAATCAGTGTGCGTATTGTAAAGAAGAGGGTCATTTCAAGAATAGTTGTCCGGTTCTGTTGCAGGGCACGAATGGTGCTTCTGGTGTGAGAGGTCGAGGTTTTCAACAAGCTCCTAGAGGTAGAGGACGTGGTGTGTTTCCTCAGAATGCGCGTTCCTTACCTCCACAGAATTCTATGAATAGCTTTGATCAGCAGAATGGTGCGTCTGGTAGGACGGCTCAGTACTATGCGGACGATTACTATGTCGAAGGCGAGAATATGGATGGTAATGATTGCTAGGACAGCCATAGACAAAGAGAGGGAGTTGTTTCAGTTCCAGTAGATCAGAATGGACCTTATGTTGAAGTGATTGCATCAGGTGTGTCAGAGCCTTTTCTGTTGGATACTGGTGCTGCGAAGAGTTCTATCATGCACTCTAAACTCCCTGGCGCACCTTTGTCTGGCTTAACGAATGTTTCAGTAGGTTTTTCTGGCGCCCCGGTGATGAATCCGATTTCCAGTCCGTTGTCTATTTCTGTTGGACCTTGTGAATTCGAAGCACCCCTTATTCTGACGACAGGTTGTGGTGAGAACTTGTTGGGATTAGACTTGTTGAAGAGATTGTATTCGACGCTACATTGTTCTCCTTCAGGAGTACAGCTTACATTAGGTAAGAGAGTGATCTCTCCGATGTATTTATCTAAAGATAAACTTCCAGCTGAATTGTCTTCTCTCCCCGATTTTCTTTGGGCTACTGGTCCGAACGATGTGGGTCTTTGGAGATTCCGCCATATGTTGTGATGCTGAAAGCGAATGCTAGATTGCCACGTATTCCTCAATATCGGATTTCCAGTGATGGTGAAAGAGCACTTTTGGCGATCACCTATGATCTGATTGAGAAAGGTGTGATTGAAGAAACAAGAGGTAACGTGTGCAATAGTCCTGTTTTGCCCGTTCTGGAGAGAACTGATTCTTCACAGCCTCCTGTATATAGGTTTGTGATCGATCTTCGCGAGGTGAATAAGATTGTTGTTCCGCAATTTCCAGTTGTACCTGATATCACCGCTTTACTGGCTTTGATTCCGGCTTCAGCCACGTGGTTTTCGGTCATTGACTTGAAGAATGCTTTCTTAAGCATCCCGATTGCCGTGGAAAGTAGAGATATTTTTGGCTTCTCTTTAGGAGGCCGAAGTTTCCGGTTTAAGCGCGCTCCTCAAGGCTATTGTGAGAGTCCATCGATTTATAGTCAGGCCTTGAAAACACAACTTGATTCGATTGTTTTACCTGATGGTGCTGCTCTTATTCAGTATGTTGACGATCTGTTAGTTGCGGCTGACAATGAAGAGATTTGCAAAGAGGCTACTTTGTCGTTGTTACGTCATTTGTCTGATTTCCATCATAAGGTTTCTCTTTCGAAGTTGCAATATTGTCGACAAGAAGTTACCTACTTAGGTCACCTCTTATCGAAGGAGGGAAGAAAATTGACCCCAGAAAGAATTCAAGCTATTGCAAAAATGAGTGTGCCTACGACATAGAGAGAAGTGTGTGCTTTTCTGGGTATTACATCGTACTGTAGACAGTGGATCCCTAATTTTTCGTTGCTTGCGAAGCCTTTGATAGCTCTTACTGTTAAGGACACTCCAAATCCTATTCCTTGGACTGACGATGTCAGAAGAGCTTTTCAGAACTGCGCGATGCGTTGTGTTCGGCTCCTGTGTTGGGTACTCCCGACTACAGTAAACCTTTTACATTGTATGTTCACGAGAGAGAGGGATGTGCATTGTCAGTTTTGACTCAACAGTTTGGCGATAAGCAACGTCCATGTGCTTATTTTTCGTCGACTTTGGATCTGGTAGCTAGAGCGTTGCCGAGTTGTTTGAGAGCTACAGCAGCAGCAGCTGTTTCGATTCGACAGTCTGCTGGTTTGGTGATGGATAATACATTGGTTGTGATGGTTTCACATGCAGTGGATACCTTGTTGAATTGCACCAAGACACAACACTTAACTAGTGCTCGATTGTCAGGTTACGAATTGACACTCTCAGCGAGTCATGTGCATATAAAGAGATGCAACACGTTGAATCCAGCTACGTTGTTGCCGATTTCAGTTGAGACAGATGTTATTGAACAGCATGATTGCTTCCTTAGGACAGAGGAAGAAACGAAAGGGAGGATAGACCTTAGGGACACTCCTCTTTCAGAGTGTGATGGTACCTTATGGGTTGATGGTTCGTGCTTTAAGCTTCCGAATGGTGATACGACTGCGGCATATGCTGTTACGACTTTGCATACGATTGTTGAAGCTGCACTTATCCCACATAATTCAGCACAAGCAGCAGAATTGATTGCATTGACAAGAGCGTGTGTGTTGTCGAAAGGAAAATGAGTGACTGTGTATACCGATAGCCAGTATGCGTTTGGTGTGGCTCATAGTTTTGGACGTTTGTGGAAAGAGCGTGGGTTCCTGACTTCGCATGGAACTAAGATTCAGCATGGTCAGTTGGTGAATGAACTTCTTGAATCTCTTACTTTGCCGTTGCAAGTTGCGATTGTGAAATGCAGTGCGCATAAGAAAGTTACTGATGATGTTGGTCGTGGTAATGCGTTTGCAGACGAAGTTGCGAAAGAAACTACGAGAGATGTGATGAGTCGAATGTATGTTGCGGGTCCGGCGAGATGGGTTCCGGATAGAAGTATGTGTGAAGATACGATTGAGAGTGTGAAATCCATCCAAGCTGAAGCGACAGAGAAAGAGTTGAATGAATGGAGAGAAAGTAAGGGTGAATTGGATTCAAATGGTTGTTGGATTGAGTTGTCAGAGCATCAGCGATGGTTGTTACCCGATGCGTATGTACTTCCAGTGGTTACGATTGCTCATGGAATGGCTCATATTAGTGTGAAAGGGATTTGTAAGTTGTTAGCTCCAGTATGGCAGAATGCAGGAATTCCTAAGTGTGCAGAGAACTTGGTCAAGAATTGTATGGTGCGTTTGATGTACAATCCTGGTAAGGGAACTCCAACTCCAGCTCCAGCTGGTCATTTTGCTCCTCCAACGTATCCGTTTGAGGCTTTGCAGCTAGATTTCATCCACATGGAGAGGTGCAACAACCTGAAGTATGTGTTAGTGGTTGTTTGCTCTTTTTCGAGATGGGTGGAAGCATACACTTTGAAAGATAACACTGCCTTGTCCACAGCGAAAGCCCTTACTAAGGAATTTTTCCCTAGGTATGGTTTGCCGAGAATGGTCTGGAGTGACAATGGGAGTGAATTTGTGGGTCAGGTGATGAAGAGTGTGTGATGGGTTAGGAATAAGGCAAAAATTCCATGCTGCAAATCACCCCCAATCAGCTGGTCTGGTAGAATGCTATAACGGCACCCTTAAGCTAAAACTAGCCAAGATTCAAGCGAGCTCCGGTCTTCAATGGCCTGATGCTTTGCCGTTAGCGCTCCTGTCCACAAGAATGACTGTGCATTCACGAATGGGACTTAGTCCATATGAGGTCGTGTTTGGTCGCCTGGCAAATATATGGGGAGTGCCGCAGCCGACAAAATTCAGTGAGATAGAGCACCCTGTGTTGCTTCATTACCTTTATGAATTGACGGCTAAGTTGCGTGTTTTGCATCAACAGGTTCATGATACTTTGCCACAAGCATCTGAAGATCCAGGACATGCTATCGAACCTGGATCGTGGGTCCTGATCAAGAATTTCCAGCGGACCAAGAACGAGCAGCCCCGCTGGACTGGTCCCTACTTGGTACTTTTATCTACACGGTCAGCAGTGCGAGTGCGCAGTAAAAAGAACTGGATCCACGGCGTACATTGTAAGAGGGCCCCTTTGCCTCTGCCGTATGACCTGTGGGTCCAGAAAGGACTTCCTGACTCTGAGACTGAAACCGTGCCTCGTTTTCTGCCTTTTAGCGATGCCCGTTTGATTGGAACGAACACTGAACGAGAAAGCGACGATCTTCTTCAAGAAGCTGTGCCTCCGTCGAATCGTTTGAACACTTCTGAACCTGAGCTTTTGTTTCGAGAACAGACATTGCTTGGCAAAGAGCGTTATAATTTGCGACCGAGAGTCGCTGGACAAATAAAGAAACAAACTCTTTCTTTGCTGATTTTTTAGGGTTAAGCCCTCCTCCGAGGAACTGTTTTGATTTTTGTTTTTCGAACCACCATCCGGGTTCAGCTGTAGGGTCGCAGTGTCAAGTCTTTGGAGTGCAAGCCGAAGACGTTAGGTCGACGGTTCTTGTTGGTCTAAGGGCGTTCCCTGCACTGACAGATGCATTCCCTAGCGCGGAACACCCTACCGCCGCGAACAGCACGATTAGAGGATGGAGTTTTTCGAGATGGCAAGACCTGTTGAAAGAATGAGCTTCAAGAGCAAAATCTGTATTGTAATGAGCAGAAAACATTTTTTAATATTGTGTTTGTTTATGTTGTTTAGTTTAATTATGTTTTTAATTGGATATGTGACATTTTCTTTTCAAGTGATGTTCATGCCCACTACACAACCTATGCCTCCTCCTACTGTTTCTTCACATTCTTTTTACCCTCTGCCCGAACATGAATCTGTCAGGAGAATGGAATTCGCTAATAATTTCTTTGTTCAACTTCTGCACCAACACCAGCTAGTAATGAACACGACTAATTGTTGGGTGTGTGGCCTTATGCCTCATACTACCGATAAAGGTATTCCTTACCTGGTTTTGCCTTTTAGCTACAATGGTTCCGTATGGGCATACAGAACGATGTTCATCTATGCTCGTGAAGTCTATCCCCTACGTTCTGTGAAAGATAGTCCGAAGACAAGTGCTCTAGTCAAGGGTATAGTCGACATGATTAGAGGAATTAGTTCCTATGAGACTATCCCGAGAGATGAGACACAAGCATACATTGGTTGGAACGTGACTGGATATGGAGTTAGTCTGAGTGTTAACCAGCGGGCGAAAAGATCCCCTCGGATTTGGATAGTGCCCCATCAGGGTCATTATTGTCTGCAAGGTTATGGCAAGAACCCGAGAGCTCAGTTAGGGAAGAGTGTTTGTACTGAGACGTATGTTTTTGCGACCCAGTCTTCTCCAGCGTTTCTAGCAGCTAAGGGTACCTATTTCATCTGTTACGAAAGAGCGTATACATGGTTGCCCCCTGATTTCTCGGGCACATGTTTTGTCTTGTTCCTGTTGCCTCCCACGTATACAGCTGCAGCAGATTACCACAAGACGAGAGTTGTTAGAGGTGTCTTCAGTAAGGAAGATACTGCAGGACAAGAATTGGGAGATTTTCTGAAGGGTTTTTTGCTGTTTTGGGGACCTATGGATAATAGCAGGAGCATTCGACAGTTGACGAGTGTGGTTGAGTCCACCATAGTCGAAACTGCCGGTGCCCTTAGTAACTTGACTGCTGAGCTCCAGTCGGATCGCCTTATGACTCTTCAGAACAGAGTTGCGTTAGATGTCATACTTTCAGATAGAGGAGGGGTATGTAAATTGATTCAATCGAGCTGCTGCGTTTTCATTCCAGACAACGCTCAGACAGTTTTCCAAGCCATTTCCAAGCTACATAAGATCTCCGAGTTTGTACATGTGGACGAAGGAGATTGGTCGTTAATGGGATGGTTTTGGGGATTGTTATCCACGTGGGGATGGAAGATTCTGATGATCATTGGGATCAACTTAGCTATCCTTTTCCTGTTCTGTCTTTGTGTACAGTGTGCTCCTGCTATATGTGGCCTTTGTGCTACTTCGTGTGCGAGGAAACCTGTCCAGAGAGAGTTGCTAAGTACTAGGATGATGCTACAGCAACATCTTGATGATCTGATGAATATAGACCTGGATTCAGGCTGACATGGGTTTGGGTTTGTTGCCTATGTAAGGGCAAAAGCGTTTCCGTGATTCTGAACCCGTTCAATAAAGGTCGTCGTATCTAGACGATTTTGGTATCAGTGGACCACAAATGACGAGTGCGGTATGTACGAGTGTTTTCGTCCTAATCGATCTATGGAAACACTACGTATTCAGGGATTCAGTTCGAACCTACGGGTTCCATTTTGTGTACGGCAGCCATTTTGTGGTTGCCCTCACATAGGCCGATGACTGCGGCCGAACGAGTCTTTGGGACACGTACACCTTTAGCTGACTTTTGTGTGACCTGAATGAACTGACTCCCTTGCCCGAAGCTGACCTTGTTGAGCCAGTTCCTTGTTAGGCAGCTGGTCAGATAGAGATCAAAGAGCAGGACATTGCTGAGTTTATGGTACATGCACACACCCTTCTATCTTGCTTCTCATTTGTTTCTGTTCCTTCCTTTTTATGGCTTAATTATGGTTTGGGTTGAGGTCCTTTTATTATGGGTTCGTCCGGCCTGTCCGAGCAAGAATGTTGGATTTTGCCTTGTCATTTCTGGTGGGCTGGACAACCGAAAGTGGGTTTGTCGTTATGCGATACGTTTGAAATGTCACCATGTGATTGGTTCGTTTGTAAATAACTGATGCTAGCCAGGAATGTGATTTTTAGCATAAAAGACGATGTCTCGCTCTATGAATTTGTGCAGTCTCTAGCGAACCACCCGTGTTGTGCTTCGTAGACCTCTGTTCCTGGTTGCAGCCAATAAATTTGGTCTTTGACGTCACCTAGAAGTGTCCTGTGTCTCTGTTTGCCAAGGCAGGGGAACTCGAAGACATCGGGCGTTT
Organism: Lissotriton vulgaris; assembly: GCF_964263255.1. Lineage (NCBI taxonomy): Eukaryota > Metazoa > Chordata > Amphibia > Caudata > Salamandridae > Lissotriton > Lissotriton vulgaris. The sequence continues at coordinate 1,495,168,408 of NC_141693.1, forward strand.
TCCATGGCGCCGCTGGGTTCTAAAACCTGGTTCTTCACTGGGGGTACTTGAGTGAATGACATGCTCCATTGACTTTGTTGTTTGAGTATGACATGTTCATCGATGTACTTGGCTCTCTAGTTTCATTGTTGTACCCCATGTGAAATATCATAAAGTTAGGCAGATTGTATTTTTGTGGTGAGTGTATGAAATAAAGGTGTAACCTGATTTGCAGAAACCTGTGTACACAAGTAGGTGCTGTTTGGATGAAATGTAATAAAGAACTACTTGTTCAGCCCCCAAGTCAACCTCTCTTAAACGCCTTTAATTGTTTACATCCTTCAATGACCTCTTATTCTGTATGTATTTTCGACTCTAGGTAAACTCTCTGTTTGAGGATTTAACTGTGTTTGCCTTCTTTGTGCTCATTTGCTGCACATGTTTTAAATGCTACTACCTGGCAGCTGCTCAGTTAAGGTTCAAGTTGAGTGGAACAGTAAGCACTGTACAACACTGTGTGTGTTTTCCAGATGTGTCCCTCGTGTACTGCTGTTGCTCGTTCACCGTGTGCTTGTCTTAGTATTGTGTTCACCCACATATGCTTCTTGTAAAATCTCCCCATTCCTATTTCTCCCCCATGTTGCTTCCTACCTCCATATTGCTTCCCCCACTTGTGCCTTCCATGGTGCTTTTGACCCCCTCAATGTGTTGCTGCACCCCTGTTATGTTTCATTCCCCACCGGCACCATTTGTTTTTCTTCTCCCTATGTGAGTCTTCTCTGCTACTACCATCTAAAACAAGCATTTGCAATGCATTAGGTCTCGCATTAGGAAAGTGTGAGCTATTGGTATTGTAAATGACAATTTTTTTAAATGTGTTGGCTTTTAAAATATATAAATTAATAGCATCGTTATTCACAAAGCCAATAGTTTACACTTTCCTAATGCAAGTCCTATTGGCTATGGCAATGCTTGTTGGTAGCAAGCAAGGACAGTGCTGTTGTGGTGCTGACTGATGATGTGGTTGGGCTGAGTGATGTGGTGGTGTATTATAGTGATGTGGTGTATTAGAGTGATGTGGTGGTGTCCCATAGTGATCTGGTGGTGTTCCCATGGTAGTGTCCCCGACTGATGTGGTGGTGTCCCCAGAGTGATGTGGTGGTGTCCCCGAGTGATGTGGTGGTGTCCCAGATTGATGTGGTGGTGTTCCCATGGTGGTGTCCCTGAGTAATTTGGTGGTGTGCCCGAGTGATTTGGTGGTGTCCCCGAGTGATGTAGTGGTGTCCCCGAGTGATGTGGTGGTGTTCCTGAGTGTTGGAGGGTGGAGTTGGAGGGTGGAGTTGTAGTCGGAGGGCGGAGTTGGAGTTGGAGGGTGGAGTTGGAGGGTGGAATTGGAGGGTGTATTTGGAGTTGGAGGGTGTATTTGGAGTTGGAGGGTGGATTTGGAGTTGGAGGGTGGATTTGGAGTTGGAGGGTGGATTTATATAGTGTTTACTCTCTTGGTCGATCTGTTGAATTCATTTACACCGAGTAGCACGCTACTCTGGAACCCAGGTTTACTGCTTAATCTAGTTGTTATTAATTATTGCTTGCTATTTGGTGTTAGTTATGTGCTCCCAAGAAAATCATTCTATACATTTGCTCCAGTTTCATTGTGGTAGATTAGCTTAAAACCACACACTCTGGCATCCACACAAATTTCCCCTGAGGCCCCAGCTCAGGTGTGTTTTGCCCTCATACTCAACCATCTAAAAGGGCCCCAGGTGGGCAATGGAGCTGGAATGGCATGAGATACTGGAAACAATTGACACCCTCTAAAACAAACAATAAAGTCTTGAAAACAAATAAAGTTTGTTGATGCTTTGAATTAACTTTTGAGCAAGTTCTTGAGTTCTTTTTTTATCACCTGTAGCCTGAGAGATATAGCAGGGCTCGGTCTCTGGGGCTTGTTTGGGGCTGGGGGTGTGCGACGTGGTGTATGAGGGCATTACCCCACCCAGGTCTGTCAATTGTTTAACATATTCATGCCGTCCAAATGCAATGACTCCTGGCTTCATTGAAGGCTTGGGAATCAAAGGGCTCGCAAGGGCAACATCACCTCCTCAAAGGAACCCTTTTATATGGAAATTGAGTCAGTGGGCAGATGGAAAACAGCAGGAGAGAGTGCCAAAAGGAGCTGGGTAGCAGGGGCCTACAGGGAGGGGCGCTGGCCGCACCGGAGTGGCTGGGAGACTGGCAGGAATGGGGTCTGAGCCGTGGGCCACATGCATTGGTGCCGTGTAATTAGTGCCTTCTCAGCTGCGAGGCTCTGGAACACTATTAGAGGCGTTCGTAATTGAGTCTGGGCGATTTAGGCAAAGAGAGAGACAGTGAGAGAGAGAGAGAGGGGAGCTGAGGTTAAAGAGAGAGAAGGAAAGAAGGACGTAGAGCGAAAGGGGGGAGAGAAAAAGAGAGGGAATGAGAGTAAGAAAAGGAGAGAGCCGAGGATATTGGAAAAAGAATGCGGGGAGAAAGAGGGGGAGAGGAAGGATGAGAGAAAAAGAGAGAACGCGGGATTGACAGGGGGTTTGTGGTACAGTCAGGAGTTCAAAGTAAATATTTTAAAAGGAATACATACTCATGCACGAGGTACGAAGGCCGGGGAACAGGGGATCATATGAATTAATCTAATTGGCTAAAGAGAAGATGCAAAAAAATAAGTTAAAAGGGAGAAAGCAAGAAGGAATAAAAGTGGATTTAAAGGGCTGCAATTTCAATTAGCATGCAATGCAAAAATAGAGGAAAAGGTGTAACAAAAAGAAGGTAAAAGAAAAAGACAATAAGCATACAAATAAAGTAGACAAATTAATGCAAAATGATAAGGAATTACAAGTGGACAAAAGAGGGAATTAATGGAAAGGGGCGACCACTCGGTCCCCCCGAACGTATGGTGGAGTACCCCGATCCCCCCGGGAAGCCATCTTGGGCGGGAGGCGAGTCTCGGCTGGTATGCCCGAAGCGGCGTAGCCGGGGCGTGCTTTTTCCCGCCCTGGAGTGGGTTGTCCTAGACACTGAAGCCGCCAGCCACGCCCCCGGAGGCGGGCGGAGGCGGGTTTACGCCCGCCCGAAGAAGGATAAAAGGAGCAACAAGCCAAAGAAGCATCCTCTTGTTCCTGTGCTCTGAAGCTGCACCTCCCCGCTGCACGTGAGCTCGAGACGGAACGAAGAGCCATTTTTGAGCGTTGTAATTTTGTCCTTGTTCTTTCAGATATCTTCGTTGGAGAATGCCGAGCAAGAAGGTCGGAAAGCGGGTCGGTACCGATCAGATGCTCCGCATGCTCGTAAAGGATATGGCCGAGATGAAGAAGCAGATGGCGGCAATGAACGGGGCAGGGGGCCCGAAGCGCATCATCGGGCCAGCATTGCCGGGTGTAGTCCCCAGCGGTAGAGGCAAGAGGTCCAAGAGGGGGGCATCTGGGGGAGAGGCCCCGGTTCCCGATACACCGATTGAGGAGCCAATCTCGGTTCCGAAGGAGGGGCAACCGATCCCCGTCGTAGTCACCCCTGTGAACGGGGGGGATATGCCTCCCGAGTTGGCTGCACAACTGGCAGCGTGGTTGGGGAAAGATAGTGAGGGCACCACGGCAGATGACGCCAGGGCAGTAATGAGGCAACTGCGAGAATCTAGAGAGGCTGCGAAGGCATCATCTTCTGTTCCCCCACAGGCTCCGGTGGGTGAAACCGCAGCGGGCACGAGTTCGGCAGCGACTACAGCTTCTAATTTAGGTAAGCGGCTACTGCCGATTGCGGGGGAGGGGTCTGTACCCTCACGGAGGGAGAAAGTGGCCCAGCATATTCCAATTGAAGTCAAGGAAAAGATTTGGGCTGATAAGTATGTAAACATGTTTTCTTTGCTTACCGATCACTACGAGATCGAGCATGTGAAGGGTCAAAAAGAGTTTCTGCATCCGAGTGTTTGGCGCGCAAAGATGGCCGCCTTTAAGGTCGATGAGAACATAGGTACCTGGGGCAGAGCGTTTGGCATATTCACTTCAATTATGGGGGAACGAAGGCCTGAGTTGTTGGCTGAGGTGCCCATATATCAGACACGTATCATGGAGTATTCTCAATCATATGAGGGCAATCAGTGGTTTTGCTATGATAATGTTTTTCGGAAGGCCATGGAGCACGACCCAGCTTTGACCTGGGATTGTTACGACTCCATTTCTTGGCAAAAGATGGAGAATTCAGGCATGTTAAAGACACCATTGTCGGGGGGTAGCGGGGTGAGTTTTCCCGCCATTCGTCTGGGACGCCCTTTCGGACGGGGGCAGGTAACGAGCATCACTCGAAGCCGAGTGGCAACACAGGTAAAAAGGGGATCTGTTGGAATTTTAATAGGGGAAAATGTACAAGGCCCCAGGGGTCATGCAAGTTTAAGCACGATTGTGGGGGGTGTGGACAGTCCTCGCATCCTGAGACCATGTGCAGAGCCAAAACGGGTGATAACGGTGGTAGGGGAAGCGCCAAACAGGTCTGAAATAGTCCGAGGGGCGCCTTTACCTACCCCGGTTGATACCATGGCAATGATTCCTTGGCTCAATGAATACCCGGATCATGTCTCCGCTGGGGTGTTGCGAGACGGGTTTTCGTATGGTTTCCGCATTCCAGTGGGGAATTTTCAGGGTAAGGCACGTTGTAAGAACCAACTGTCGGTCCTCCAAAATACGGCGGTGGTACAGGTAAAGATTGGGAAAGAGGTGACTCGAGGGCGGGTTGCCGGACCATTCGATATACCACCAGTTGCTAACTTTGTTTGTTCCCCCTTAGGAGTGGTCCCAAAGAAGGACCCGGGTGAGTTTAGACTAATACATAATTTGTCAGCCCCACGAGGTCTTTCCGTGAATGATGCGATAGACCCGGAAGTGTGTTCGGTGCGGTACGCATCTTTCGATGAGGCCGTCGCCATGTTGAATCGCCTGGGGCCCGGAGCGCTGATGGCAAAATCAGACATCGAGTCAGCGTTCCGGTTGCTCCCGGTACACCCAGACGATCAGCGTCTCCTTGGTTTTATGTTTCAGGGTCGCTATTACATGGATAAATGTATGCCAATGGGATGCTCCATATCTTGTGCGTATTTTGAAAAATTCAGTTGTTTTCTGCAATGGGTATTCACGAGAAAGACAGGTTTTCAGCATGTTATGCATTATCTTGATGATTTTCTGTTCCTGGGGGCAGCCGGGGATCCAGAATGTGCACAGGCTTTAAAAGAATTTTGTGGCCTGATGAGTCATTTTGGTGTGCCATTGGCACCAGGTAAGACTGTGGGGCCATCAACTTCGCTCGAGTTTCTTGGAATAGAGCTCGATTCAGAAGAAGGCTGCTTTCGGCTACCCAAGGAAAAGGTGGGGAAATTCAGGGCCTCCCTTGAAACATGTATTCGGGAAACTAAGGTGAACTTGCATCAATTGCAGCAAACTGTGGCTCAGTTGAATTTTGCCCTTAGAGTAATGCCAATGGCCCGCCCCTTTTCCCGCTCGATTGCACAAGCCATGGTCGGTCTTAAAGAGGGACACCACCGCACGAGGCTCTCGGCAGAGATTCGCCAGGACATGCGCATTTGGTTGGCATTCCTGGCGGATTTCAATGGTCGAATTGTCTGGAACAAGCCGGCGGTGTCCTCCGAGGAGCTGGGGCTGTGGACAGATTCGGCGGGGAGTATAGGTTTTGGCGCCATATTCGGTAATCAATGGTCGGCCCAAAAATGGCCGTCATGGTGGCACGAGTGCGGGCTGACGAGTAATATTGCTTTTCTCGAACTTTTCCCTATTTTGGTGGCCCTGAAAACATGGCCTGAGGGGTTCCGGGATCACTCTGTGGTGTTCTGGTCTGATAACATGACAGTGGTTGAGTGTATCAATAGTCAGGCAGCACGTTGCAAATGGATTCTGAGATTGCTCAAAGAAATTGTGTTATTGTGTATGCAATTGAATGTGCTCTTTAGGGCAAGACATGTGCCGGGGGTACTGAACCAAGCGGCTGATGCGCTTTCTCGTTTCCGTATGCAGGCCTTCTGGGGTTTTCTGCCCACAGCGGACCCGGTGGCGGCACCCTTTCCCGAAGCTCTCTGGTCTCTCGGTGCCCCGAACTACAAAACCTCGTGGGAGAGAGTTTAGCACCCAGGACAAGGAAGGCATATGAAGGGGCATTCCGTTCCTATTGGTCCTTTTTGGGTGCTGCTAGGGGGGAGCTTTGGGGCCAGGAAGAGTTTGTCGTAAAATTTTTGCTGTCTTTACATCAGGCAGGCAAATCAGTAGCTACGGCCCAGAGGCATCGGGCCGCCATTTCCTTTATGGCAAGGGCTCATGGGATCCAGGACCCGACAGCGTCTTTCGTTGTGCAGAAAGCGCTACGTGGGTGGCAACGCCTTGAGGGTCGCAGAGTAGATGAGAGGCACCCGATAGGTCTGGATAGGTTGGCCCTGTTATTATCTGTACTCCCTGCGACATGTTCATCCCAGTATGAAACAGTGTTATTCCGGGCCGCTTTTGCGTTAGCATTCCATGGGGCGATGCGGGTAAGCGAACTGGTGGCGAAGAACAAGCGGGATACGGTGGGAGGACTGTGCCGAGAGCACATTCAGGTTAAGGGGGAGACGATGATTGTTTCGTTTGTCAGGTCCAAGGCCGATCAGGGTGCGATTGGGGATTGCGTAGTCATACATTGGATTCCCGGATCTCCCATGTGCCCTGTTGTTTGCGTAGAGGAATATTTAGCGCAGAGGGCGGCATCATGGGGGGGGACCTTGTTGAGACACGCTGATGCCACCCCACTGACGAGGTTTCAGTTCCAGCGGGTGCTTACAATGGCAATTTCGGCCGCAGGCTTGAACCCCGGCGAGTTTGGGACCCATTCCTTTCGGATAGGGGCTGCTACTGAGGCTACAGCCAGGGGTCTGAGTGTGGAAAAAGTGAAACGATTGGGGCGTTGGTCCTCGAATTGTTACAAAAGGTATGTGCGGTTGCACATGTTGTGAAGCTGCTACCAAGTACTCACGCTTCTTGTTTTTGTTTGGTTTACAGTTTCGCAAGCTTACGAGGCGGGGCGGACTGTGCAGTCGACCCGACACCTGGGAACCAGCGGTCAGAGATCACCGGCTGCGGAAAAAGTGGTGTGGGTCGTGGGCCACTCATACGTGAGGCGTGCCGCGGACGTATTCAAAGCAGGTGACATGATTCACATAGCTGGGGAATACCGGTACAGGGTGACCTTCTACGGAAGGGGCGGGCTCTGTATTGACCAGTTTCAATCCTTTTTCGAGGGTTTGTTAGGGCGGACAAGGTCACCGCCATCTATAATCATAGTGCATCTTGGGGGCAATGATTTAGTGACCACTGGTAGACGACTTCTTCTCGAGGCGATACTATCCACAGTAAGTTGGTTAGCGAGAAGGGTTCCAGGGTGCACAATTGCATGGTCCCATATGATTCCACGTAAGGTGTGGCGGGGGGCGAATTCGGTGTCTGCTATAAATCATTCGGTGAAGAAAGTGAATAACAAATTGGGTAGACTGTTCCGTTCAAGTGCATTGCATTCTATTCCTCATGGTTGTATCAAGGGAGACAGTATGTATCTAGAGGATGGGGTCCATTTGTCCCGGGTGGGGAATGCGTTACTCATAGGAGACCTCGTAGCCTGGCTAAAGTGTTTACAGCATGACCTTTAGGTAGGAGTTTTGTGGGGGGTCCGGATAGCCGGTCAACTATCCGGCCTGTGGCGGTAAGGTCATGATCGGTGAGCAGTAATTGGAAGATCCCTATGGGGGGGGGGCGTCACCCATTACGGATGGGAGCGCCCGGGGGGAGGTGGCCATTGGCCCCTCAACGGGGAGGCGGTCCCTTCTAAGGATGGGACGCCGAAAGGAAAGGGAAGGCGGTCAAGGCCCCTCCCTGGATAGGAGGGGCTACGGGCCCCTCCTGGGAATTTCCTGGGGCCAGGACATCTGCGACGGCAGATGTGGTAAGTTGTGTGGGGTGGGGAGGGGGGTCTACGCTACCTTCTAGACACCTCACACGAGTCCTCGGACGACCATAAAATGGCGTCGAGTTAATTGGGGCCCCCGTCAAGACAAGGGAAATTGGTATGTGCACATGAGGTACAGCCCTCTGTGCGGTCGCCCCTCGCAAGTGAGGGGGTATTTCTGGTTTAGGGATCTGACACCGGTTACGACCTTGCCGTTGGCCCTTAACGTTAGGATGTACAATTTCAAGTTAAAAATGTATTGGTAGGATGTTAGTTTCGGCTAGGAGAACCTTTGTATTAGAAATATGTTAAGGTTAGCCAAAACATCGTAATGTGGAAATGAAATTGTACATGATATGAAACCGTTATTTTAATGTTTTTAATTTTGTTTCATATTTTAATAAATACGGCCGGGAGGGTAACTCCCTTCCGCCTTCCAAAAGTTCAGAACTGTTTCCGGTTTCCCATCCTTGGGGATTGTGTTGAGAGGGGCTGGCGGGTATCTCAGCCATATGGAAAGGGGCGACCACTCGGTCCCCCCGAACGTATGGTGGAGTACCCCGATCCCCTCGGGAAGCCATCTTGGGCGGGAGGCGAGTCTCGGCTGGTATGCCCGAAGCGGCGTAGCCGGGGCGCGCTTTTTCCCGCCCTGGAGTGGGTTGTCCTAGACACTGAAGCCGCCAGCCACGCCCCCGGAGGCGGGCGGAGGCGGGTTTACGCCCGCCCGAAGAAGGATAAAAGGAGCAACAAGCCAAAGAAGCATCCTCTTGTTCCTGTGCTCTGAAGCTGCACCTCCCCGCTGCACGTGAGCTCGAGACGGAACGAAGAGCCATTATTGACCCACCCACCAGCCCCTGGAGACAGCAAGCGGTTTTGAAATAAAGTTTTGATGTGCTAACTCTATTTTCTTACAGGTTGTTGTGATTAAAGTAGTGATTCAGTATGCAATAAAGTGGATAATTCCTTACAGTATATTTTATCGAATAAAGTATTTGCACCAGTGTTGATCAGTGATGTTTCAATAGTCATACTTTGAGCATCTGTTGTCTTTTAGTTTTAGTATTTCTAGTTTAATGTCGTATTTATTTCGGTCGGGCGGTAAGGTCATGATCGGTGAGCAGTAATTGGAAGATCCCTATGGGGGGGGGCGTCACCCATTACGGATGGGAGCGCCCGGGGGGAGGTGGCCATTGGCCCCTCAACGGGGAGGCGGTCCCTTCTAAGGATGGGACGCCGAAAGGAAAGGGAAGGCGGTCAAGGCCCCTCCCTGGATAGGAGGGGCTACGGGCCCCTCCTGGGAATTTCCCGGGGCCAGGACATCTGCGACGGCAGATGTGGTAAGTTGTGTGGGGTGGGGAGGGGGGTCTACGCTACCTTCTAGACACCTCACACGAGTCCTCGGACGACCATAAAATGGCGTCGAGTTAATTGGGGCCCCCGTCAAGACAAGGGAAATTGGTATGTGCACATGAGGTACAGCCCTCTGTGCGGTCGCCCCTCGCAAGTGAGGGGGTATTTCTGGTTTAGGGATCTGACACCGGTTACGACCTTGCCGTTGGCCCTTAACGTTAGGATGTACAATTTCAAGTTAAAAATGTATTGGTAGGATGTTAGTTTCGGCTAGGAGAACCTTTGTATTAGAAATATGTTAAGGTTAGCCAAAACATCGTAATGTGGAAATGAAATTGTACATGATATGAAACCGTTATTTTAATGTTTTTAATTTTGTTTCATATTTTAATAAATACGGCCGGGAGGGTAACTCCCTTCCGCCTTCCAAAAGTTCAGAACTGTTTCCGGTTTCCCATCCTTGGGGATTGTGTTGAGAGGGGGTGGCGGGTATCTCAGCCATATGAGATGATGAAGGGGGAGAGCGAATAAAGGTGGAATGCAACCAGCTTATGAAATGAGATTCCGATAAAAGAGGACTGTGGGAATGAATTAACTGTTCCATAAAAGATAGAACTAAAAAAACAGTCATGTGTTTTCTCTTGTACTTGTAAAATGTGCGCACATTAGCTCTCTGTGACTAGTATCATTTTCCACCTCAGCACAAACCGGAAAGAGTGACTCAGAATCCCCCATTTTGAGGCTGACAAAGGAGCCTGTATGATCGTAGACGGCAATCAACGGACATCAAACCAAGTTGCCGTGAATTGCTTTTGAAGGAAAGGCAGCGGTGGGAGGAGGGCTGATTCTGCACAGCGCGTGAAGTGGCAGAGGGGGGCGGGGTAGAGCATTCCTTTGATGTCTGAAGCTCTCGGCATTACTGTGGCGGGTCTGATGGGATGATGCGAGGCGGTTGGGGGAAGGGGGAGCAAATGGCAAGCGCGTGCATGGGAACATGCACTGTGAGTAATCCGCCTGCCAAAGCCCTTGGTCAAGAGTTTGTTTCAACTGCTATAAACTCGCCTATTAATCCCTGCGGGTTATAATAGGCGAGCCCTAAAAAGGCGTTTGGGCCACATGTGTTTATTTACTATTCCAGAAAAACAGCAAAGCCATTGAGCGACCTATTGGCTTTGACAGTGCTTGTTTTGGTGTTTGTATTCAGTTCATTGAAGTGGAGAGAATGTCCTACCCTTGGTGCTTGGGCTCCACATGTTGTCCAGTCTAGCACAGCAGTGCCCCATGACTGTAGGTTTAAATTTGTGATATGTGGGACTCTTCTTTGGTGGCCGTGAGTATGAACTTGTATGCAGTATAGTGGTTGTATGCAGTACAGTGGTTTCTGATGTTCGACACTGGCGCTTAATTGGCAGCACCTGCACTTATTTGTCACCTGAACTCATTTGCCACCCCGAGTTGGACGGGTATGCCCAGACGTGGGTCCCGTGCTCTCCATGCCACTGGAATCAAGCCATCCTGTCTGATGAGGAGTGAAACCCCGAAACCGGTCCTGAAAGCTTGTTTCCAGTCCAGGGAGGACCTGGCTGTTGTGATCGCAGCTGTTTCTCCACTACATTTGCCGTGATCTTCTGCGAGTCGCGTGTGACATCGCGAGAGGACAGCATAAATGCGGAAGCAGTGGCAGGCAACAGCGTCGGAGATTCTCTCTCGCTTCGTCTAACTCCACCCCAGATTCCAAGCTGGTATTGTGAAGACTGTGGTAGTGGTAAGGGTGCTCGGCACCAATATTCTGATGTTCCCTTGATTTAGAGTGTGTCGCTCACACTCCGTGATTCTCCGGCAGTCCAGCGTTACGTTATTCCTCACTGCCGGATTAACTCTGTCTTGTGTTGGATCTTTTATCGGTCAGTATTGCCGTCCAGCGGCGTTTTACCTTAATCCTCAGCATTTGATCTTGAAACATGATGATTATAACAATGAAGGATTCCTATTGCTAGATACTTTGGTTACCTATTTGTTTACCCCTCAGTGTGTGTAAGCAATCTATTCAGTCTGAGAAGTATTAGATTGAAGGTGTTTGGATGCAAAAATATTACTTGATCACTGCCTCCTTCAATTGGGCAAAAACATTATTGCTTTGACTTTATACAGAAGTGGGTGCAAGAGAAGAGTGTGTATGTGCATGTTTCTGGTGTATTAATCACTTTGTCTCTGACTCTATTGTAACAGGGGTTGCCACGAGTGGTAGAGGGATACGCTCTACCCCTGTGGTTCGCATTGGAGTCAGGTGAAGGGTAGGTTCCTTGCTACATTGTGTGCCAGTTGACTATCTAGTGAGACCAGAGAACAGTACCCATGGTTTTGTGTTCTTTTGTATCTCTGCAGTCATCACCAGACAAAACCTCTGCATAGAAGGCTCCCTTGTTTTACCCACCTGCCATTACCAATGTTCTTTATTTTGCTTTACAGGTATTTAGAGGTTCTTGACTCATCTTGTGTTTATATGGTCCATGTGTATTCCTTGATTTCATATGGAAGCTCAAGAAGGTATTATATGTTGTTTTGTTTTTCAGATCTCCCTCCCTGCTGTCCCCTTCCTTTCCTTCCCCCGCTTGATCCTTCCGATGTCCTGTGCCATAACAGCTGTTCAGGCTTGGATAGATCTAGAAGTGGACCATAATTAGCATCAAACCTATCCTGAGGACAATGGACCATGCCACAGGCCTGGCAGTTCGGGTTTGACTGTTCCCATGAGGCACAGGGTCAAGACTGATTTTCATATGGCTTGATTCAGACTGGAATGGCATGGTGAGCAAAAAACGATGGATTTAGGCCCAGATCTCTGTACTGGGTTGAATGTATGACATTGTACTGGATTCTGTCCATCAATTGTTCTTTTTGCATTTGTCACCCGAGTGGGACGGGTATGCCCAGACGTGGGTCCCGTGCTATCCATGCCGCTGGAGTCAAGCTATCCTGGCTGATGAGGGGTGAAACCCTGAAACTGGTCCTAGGATGCTTGTTTCCAGCCCAGGGTTGACCTGGCCTGGCAGTTTGGGCTGGTGTGTTCCCATTGGGCGCAGGGTCAAGACTGATTTGCATATGGCTTGGTTTGAACTGGAATGGCATGGTGAGCAAAAAACGATGGATTTAGGCCCAAATCTCTGTACTGGGGTGAATGTATGACATTGTTCTGCATTCTGTCCATCAATTGTTCTTTTTGCATTTGCCACCCCGAGTAGGACGGTATGCCCAGACGTGGGTCCCATGCTCTCCATGTCACTGGAGTCAAGCTATCCTGGCTGATGAATGGTGAAACCCCGAAAACGGTCCTAGGATGCTTGTTTCCAGTCAAGGGAGGACCTGGCCTGGAATTTTGGACTGGACTGTTCCCATGAGGCACAGGGTCAAGACTGATTTGCATATGGCTTGGTTCAAACTGGAATGGGATGGTGAGTAAAAAAAATGATGGATTTAGGCCCAGATCTCTGTACTGGGGTGAATGTATAACATTGTTCTGCATTCTGTCCATCAATTGCTTTTTTTGCATTTGTCACCCCGAGTGGAACAGTTATGCCCAGACGTGAATCCTGTTCTCTCCATGGCACTGGAGTCAAGCTATCCTGGCTGATGAGGGTTGAAACCCTGAAACCAGTCTTAGGATGCTTGTTTCCAGTCCAGGGAGGACCTGGCCTGTTCCCATGAGGCACAGGGTCACGACTGATTTGCATATGGATCAAACTGGACTGGCATGGTGAGCAAAAAAACAAAGGATTTAGGCCCAGATCTCTGTATTGGGCTGAATGTATGACATTGTTCTGCATTCTGTCCATCAATTGTTCTTTCAGCACCCACACTTATGACAGCCTGCATATGGTGGGATGTTTTAGAGTGACAGTTGACTACTAATTCAGTTAATGTTAAAAATGACTATTACTTGCTGCTAACACTAATCCTATATCTTTGGGGGCCTGAAATAGTCTGAATTGTTACACTTGTACGAGTGTGATGGGTAGTAGCTGGCTTGGTACTGTCATTTGTAGTGCTAGCAGGGGCAATGGGTCGTGTAGGCTGCAGTGGCCTCCTGATGAGGGTCCTGACACTAAATGTTTTACAAATTAAGAACTGATTGGGGGACATCTTTTATGGGTGGATGTTAGGATTCATTCAAGCTGCCAATGGTGGAGAGTTTGGAGAGCCCATGGGATCCTGATTCTGGCAGATATTTCTGGGCTGGATCTGGGATGGAGCTGACGCAGGGAAACAGACACAATTCACCCTGGAGCCATTTCCATCACCACAACATAATTAAGCAGCAACACAACGTAGAAAGGGAAGCTAAATAGAAAAGAGTGGGTCCAGTACCAATGCTCCCAAGGATTCACATCGTACTCACTAGAGGGTGACTGTTCCTATAAAAAGAAGATAGGCAATCAATTCTGGTTCGATAGTGGTGTTAGTGTGCTCTCCAAACAAGCAGCCATTGGGGGAATTACTCCTTTTAGAAATAGTGCCTCACACACCTTTGCGAGTGTAATGCTTCATCAACGGGCTTAGCTCCTCGTGGGGGTGGCGCTGCTGTCCCCCATGAGTCCTGCGAGAGGACTCTTTATCGGAGATAATTTTAAGGAGGTGCAGTCGTTGTGCATGTGGGTGAGTGGGCCTAAAAAGGTTAATTATTGAATTAAAATTACCCTCACGGTACCCAGAAAACAAGTTTAATTCATGGGTCCCGGAAGATAAGGTTTAAAAACACTAGATAGGAGCCCTTCCTGTAAGCAAATATAGCGGAGGGATGAGTGTGTTCCTGCTGTTCTCAATCGAAAAAAGTGAGTGGAAAAGTGCGAGTTAGGTCAACATGTTTTGAGCATCATGTGGTTCCCTAACGGACCGTGAATTGAAAAAAGGAAATAGGGAATCAGGGAAAGACACCCTATAATCCCCCGGTACCTACAGTAAGGTATAATGCATCTAAGTGCTGGATGGAACGTCTCAATCGCGTTCCTTACTCCCTACCCCTCTAGTCAAAAGGTTTGGCCTTGCTGGCAATCACTGCGGTTGTGAAGAGGTAAATGGTGTGCCTCTTCGATTGCAGCCCATTACCTGCCCTGCCCAGCCGCTGTCGATCACCGGTGGTCCAATAAAGAGCCCTCTTGCAGGGTCCGTGGGGGACAGCAGCACCACCCCCACAAGGAGCCAAGCCCGATGATGAAGCATGACACTCGCGAGTGTGTGTGAGGGCACTATTTCCAAAATGAGTAATTCCCCCACCTTCATCTAGACCCAACTGGCTGCTTGCTTTGAGACCACACTGACACTACTATCCAACCAGAATTGGTTGCCTATTTTCCTATTATAGGAACAGTTACCCTCTAGTGAGTACAACATAATTAAGCAGCGCCTGCATGTTGTCTGCATTTCATTAGAAGCAGCAACCTGCAGGCGATGAGGGGCTTTCTTTTTCACTTCCAGCCGGTCCATAACAAAGGCCTGAATTAAAGGGTCATCAGCCTTTCATTTGTTTGAATATCACCGGTCTAGGGGCCATCTGGATCCTAACACTTAAATGCCAATGCAAAGGAAGGAAACGAGGGCACACAGCTTATCACTTCACATGTACTTTATAGAAACTATGACTAGAAGGTAGGCTTTCGATTTTGTTCAACGCTCCATATAAGAAGTGTGCATGAACTGAAATAATGCGAAATGTGTCTTTTTGTATGAGTAAATACACAAATAATTATTTAAATGGCCCCTGCTAATTTATCTATTCTAATGCTGCTGTAGCACTACTCATCCCAGTGTAGGGTGTCAGAATGCTTTACATCACACACAGAAATACAATAAATCATTAAAGTGTGTAAACACATGTACAGTAAATGTTACATAAGACGATGAGGGTTATAAGGTTCAGGAATCACAATGTTGTCTGTACTTGTAAACATTATAATCCCTTCAAAATTGCTGGCCACACAAAGATTCTGCCAGTGGGTGTCTTAACCCTTTAAGATTTTGTGAAATGCTGCCTCTTTGTGACCAATTAGGTAAGCTAAAACCGATTTACCGTTACACATGTCCTTGTTACTAATTTCTTTAAAGCTGATTTAAAAAAAAATGTATAAGTTGACTGCCAGACACTGCTTTTCAGGCTCCACTTATCGTGACTCCACCCCCTTTCCTCTGCCATTCCTTGGCCTCCAATTGATGGGCTCCGGGAGTGATTTTTTTCCAACTCCAGCACTGCAGGGCACAGATATAAAGAACACTTACGTCGGACATTGCACACTGGGAAGTTTCTCGGACAGTGTAGCCTGAGCATTACAGAAAAGGCAGTGGCAAATATGCTGCATGTGAACGTGGTGGCTGCATAGATGATTTGCATGCAATAAACAGAGCTGTGCACACCGTAGCCCAGTTTGTACTTCTGGTTCCTCTCACTGGGTGAAGGTAGATGCAACTATGGAAAAGATCCCTTCTTGCATGGTAACTTGTCTCTTCCCGCTGAGGTTCCAGTTTGCACTTGGTTCCTCAACCTTTGCTTCTTTTTTCTTCCACTTTTTGGTTACCCAAGGGGTAAGTATTAGCTTTAGGGAGGAAATTGTTGTCACTCTGTATCCTGCTGTATTCTTTCCTTTTGTTTTGTTCTGCAGTTGGCTGCTTTCCTATCTTACCATTTTGGTATTTGCATATTATTTTGGCGGTAAATGGTATTGATTTCCTTTGGCAACAGCGAGATGCCTAGACAAGAACTGTCATGACTTAAAGTGAAGAGCTCTCCAGGAGTCTGACCTCTCTCTCTGTTCCCATCCATGGTTTCCCCTCCACTGGGTTGACATACTTCCAAGACCAGGGGCAGGCCAGAGAGGAGTTTATGTCTGGCATCCACGGATCGTGGTCGAGTCTTGACTCTTGCTATGCTCCTCTCATCCATCGCTGAAGCACTCATGGTCCCAATTTCAATTTCAAAAGCTTTTATTCGATTTGTAAACAAATCATACAAGCAAAACATGAAATCAATTCATTACATTAAAAAAATGTTATAAAATACGAAATTTATACAGGGGAATCCAAAATATTTCATATGGGAATAGGACACATACTGACAAGCGTTTAAACATTGGATCATAATTGAAGACATAAAGGTGACCAAAAGGTACGGAAGTTAAAATCGTACAGACAGGAATAAATATATTGTCACAAAATGCTTATCCTGGCAGCTGTACGTTGAATAACAAACCCCTGCCTAAATCATGGGAAATGTAAATTTTTTGTTTAAAATTTAAGTACAGACCGGAAAGTATAGGAATATAACAGCACTAAACGTTTCCTGGCAGCTGTACCATAAAAATATGAAAAATCAAGAGAAAGAAACATGTACAGACAGGATTGAGGATAAGTTATCACTACTAAAAAGTGCTCGCCCTGGCAGCTGTACATTTTGGGAAGGTACAGACAGGAATATAGAAATCATAGCAATACAATACTTTTCCTGGCAGCTGTACATTTCAAAATGAAAGTGGCAACAAAAAAGCAAATGTCCACATTTTCTAAAGCTGATAGTAACACAAGGGCATTCTTAAAAGACCGTATATTATATTTAATAAATATAGGTTTTAAATACCTTAATCTTAAAAAGTGATAAAATTTGCAAAAAAGTAAGAAATGGCAGCAACTCTGGCGTGAAACGTTGTCACAAGGGCAGGGGGTTTCAGATTTCTGTTTCTGTACTGGGAACGCAACTAGATGGTGTACAATACCCAACCTGACGCGGGTTAAAACATATTGATGAGATGGGCGGCAGACATATAGGAGATAGGCTTGGAACCCCGATGGTAAGTTAAGTTCTCTATAGAACTTCACAGTAGCTAGCTTACCATATACCTCATCACGCCCTTTCTTTTTGTACATTAGAAAAGTTTGTTTGATCTCTTTTTTGGTTATTTCTACCGCAAGTTCGGGGTCAAGAAGAACATCGATATCAAACAAAGTTTTAAACCAAAAACGGATATATTTCAGCCAAAGAATACGTGAGGAAAAGTCCAGGCCTATACAATCAAGAATATTTTCTTGAGTGAATCGAGTTTCTGGCTTAGCCCAAATAGAACGCCACAATAAGAGTGGACGAACGGCTGCTAAGTCCGAGATAAACTCGACCCCAACCTCGTCGTGAATTAGTTGAATGGAAGCGGAATGGGGGACACATAGCACTCTTCTTAGGAACTTGTTCTCCTCTTTTTGGAGAGAGGTGCCATCTATGTGGCCCCACACCCCTGCCCCATACAATGCCGAGGGAACACAGCGAATATTATAGATATTAATCATGTCTCGAATGCTTCTCGAACCGAGCTTGGAAGCAAATCGAAAAACACTGCTGGTGGAGCGAGTCATTTTCAACCTGGCATTGTCAAGCTCTGATTTCCAGGACCCATCATTAGCATAGGTGATTCCTAGGTAACAAAATGTTTTAACTTGTAACATTTTATCACTGTCTAGATAAAAATTGGACTTCAATTTATTGGCTAACTCACCGCACAACATAACATAGGTCTTGGATTTGTTTACACAGAGTCTCCTGTTTTGTATAAACAACATAAAACCATCGATAAGACGCTGTAAGCCTATCTGAGTGCGGGATAAAAGTACTGCGTCATCCGCATAAAGTAAGATTGAGACAGAATTGCCTCCAATCTGCGGAGCGTCTGCCGATATAGTAGCCAGGGTGCGATCAACACAGTTAATAAAGAGGGAAAATAAAAGAGGAGCTAGTACGCATCCTTGGCGGATGCCCCTAGATACCTTAAGTCCCATTCTAACCACTGCCCTGTCTGTGTTAACACCCAACTCCGCGACATGCTTGTCCCATTGATACACGCCAGCCCCCTTTCAACTGAACTTGTGTTTCTGGCAGCAGCGGCTAGCAATTTTAAAAATTGGGAGGGGGCGGGCGAGGCGCACCGTACAACTCACAGCCAGGTTGCCTTTCTCCTCTCCCGATGACAATGAGCAGGATAGGAAGGTGGTTTACTTCCTGCATGTGAATCCAACCAATCCTGGAGCTGCTCAGAATTTATTTGCTGGTATGACAGTGATGCCTTACATTCCTGTACAATGTTGATTCTGGCATGATAATGGTGCTGGATAAAGTGGGTCACTGTGCATGGTTACATACGAATGATGCCTTATATACAAGAACAATATGGAGTCTGGAATGGCAGTTGTGCATGGCATACCAGAGCAATGTGGTTTCTGGCATACACATGAAGCTAAATATATGGAATATTGATTCTGGCATGTCAATGGTACACTAATTTTAGGCATGTAGATACAACCATGGCCATGGTGTTTATATACCTTCACAAAAGGTCACTACGCGTGTAGCTTCCTTTTACAACAAGAGGACACACAAGGGTGCAATGTGAAAAAGTGGTCTCAGAAATGGTTTGGTTTATTAGGGATCCAAATATTCTTGCCACAATGTGTTTTCTGACAATGCTGTGACTCTGTCGGCATGGCCACTTTGGCCAGTAACAGATGAACTTGAGTGTCCAGTCAGTGTTTACTAAATAAAAAAGAAAATCACTTTAATAACAGGTAATTTTTATAGTATCTGCATATCCCGGCACTTTCTGATACAGAGATCACATGCACCCTACAGGCATAGGGTCGGTTGGAGATGATGCAAGCTAACACTTCTGTTATGTTATGGTAGGTGGATTTGTATGGTGCAATTTATCAGCCTTGAGGGTATCCAGTTGCTGGAGGAAGAGTGTGGGCCTGGTGGTGCTTCTAGTTGAACAGCCAGATCTTCAGCTTTTTACAGCTAAGGAGAGGAGTAGCAGTTCTGACGTGTAGAGGAAGTCTGTTCCAGTTTTTGGCAGCAATGGACAAAGCACACCCTCCTGTCTTGCTTTTGCGGATGCACAGGATTCATGCAAGGGAGAGAGAGGTGGAGCGTAGTTGTCTGGTGAGATGGTAGAGTTGGAGTTAGTCATTGAGGTAAGCTGGTCCTCTGTTGTGGAGGCCTTGTAGGTGTGTGTGAACAGCTTGAACTTGCAGCATCTTTGGATGGATAGCCAGTGGAGTTCAATGAGGAAGGGAGTGATGTGGGCCTTCCTGGGGATGTCTAGGATGAGTCTGGCAGCGGTGTTTTGGATGGTCTGGAGTCTTTGGTGAGACGGTTGGAGATGCCGACATAGATAGCATTGCTGTAGTTGAGTCTGCTGGTGATGAGGACTTGGGTGACCGCGTGTCCTGTTGGAAAGAAAGGAGGTGATCCAGCTCAGTGTGGGCCCTTGTATACCGGAGTCTTAGAGACTAGCAATGAGGGTGCCATTACAGACAGTGTTGAACGTCAGAGAGGTGAAGGCACGGTTTCTCTATCCATGATGTATCGGATGTTATCCTTTGTTGCCAGGAGGCCTGATTCTGTGCTGTGATTACTGCAGAACCCTGAATGGGTGGAGTACAGGAGGTTCTGTTGTTCGAGGTGGGTGCAGAGTTGCTTGTTGATCTCTTTCTCCAGGACTTTGGCCAAGAAGGGCAGGAGCGAGATGAGCCCGAAGTTGCTGAGGTCATTTGGGTTGGCCGAGGCTTTCTTCAGGAGACCTGGGACTTCCGCCTGTTTCCAGATGTCCGGGAACATTCAGCTGAGGATGGAATATATGATGATGGTGGTGAGGCTGGCGTGGATCAGTGTACTTCCCAGTTGTGCATGTGGTGTGGAAAGGGATCTGTAGGGGACCCTGAGTGGACGGTCTGCATGGTTCTGGCAGTATGTTCTGTGTTGAGGGGGTTCTAGTTTGTTAGGAGGTGCGAGCTCCTGGAGGTGGTGAGTGATGATGTCCTCTATGGTAAGTTAGGGTGAAAAGGTGGTGTAGATCTTGAGTATTTAGTTGTGGAAAAAGTCAGAAAGGTCATCGCAGAGGACTTGTGAGGGGATGATGGTTTTGGAAGCTGCAGTTGGGTTGGTGAATTCTTTGACAGTGTTGAAGAGTTCTTTTCTGAGCTGTAGCAGGAGTCGAGTCTGAGCATGAGGGATGCTTTTCTGGCTTCGTTGACCAGAGCAGAATATCTTCTGACAGCAGATTTGTAGATTTGCAGATTTGTAGGTGTCTCTGGGGTGCTCCAATGGCTGGTTCTCCATCTTCTTTCTAGTTGTTTGCAATGGCGCTTGAAGTCTCTTACGTCTTCTGTTTACCAGCAGGTTTGAGAGTAAGTTCTGGTGTGTCTGATCTTCTTCAGGGGGGGCCAGGGTGTTGGCGCAGTTTGAGATCCAGTTGTAGAAGGCGGATATGTGGTTCTGTATGTTGCCTGTGAGGATGAGATGATTGGATATGAAGGTGTGGGTCCAGTTTGCTTCTGTTATATTTTTCAAGTTGCGGGTAAGGATGGTGATTGGTTTATTTTGCTGGATTGGTGTGTGTTTTTTTTTATTTTTATTTTTTAAACATTATTTTTGTCGCAGATATTTATAGCATACAAACAGTTGTGCCGACAGTGCCATTAGTAATAATGATATTCCGTCAAACTACAGGTAAACTTTACACGGCCCATCAGCCCACATCCCGAAGGCCGGGCGGCGGTAGGTGGTAGCTGGCGCAGAACATAGCAATGCAACTGTACGGCAGGATATTCTGATCCGCTTTTATTTTTATTTTATTCAGGTTACCCCCCAACTCCCCAATAGAAAACCCCCCCAAAAACTTGGCATCAATGAATAAGACATGTGTATACAGTTCGTCCACCTCATTACGGCACTCCCAGTGGCAGATAAGCCAGCAATGATTAACTAGGATAGGAAAGAAACCTTCAGGGATCAAATCACAACGTCTCCAAACTGTAACATACACGTGCGTGGATGGCCAGGCACTACCCCAAATCAATGCCCTCCCTCCCCCTCCCCATCGCCCTCACTTTCGGACCCTGTATCTTCCGGGGTGAACAACTCCGCGCTCGTGCCGTCTGAATCCTCAGCGGTCGCTCCCACCACATGCATCATTCTCCACGCAAGCAGGACTTCTTGTAGCTTTACATCCCTACGCACGTTCTGCATGAATGTTTCTTCCGCTAGGGACCATTCCCCTACATCACTAAGCCACTGCGACACCTCCGGGCCCTCTGTCCCATCCATGTAATCACTACCCTTCTCCTCGCCAATACCAAAATCAGCTGTAACATTTTGTAAGACAGATTACGCTTCCTGGGCTTGGGGGCCAAGGCTAATAAACAATGAAGGAGAGTCAGCTCCATCCGGAGATCAGTAACTGTCTGAATGTGCTCCACCACTGACTGCCAGAAGGCTTTAACTAACGGGCAGTCCTACGCCAGATGGAGGAAGGTCGCACCTGCCGCGGCACATCTAGGACAATCATCCCGTTTATCCGGGGAGATACGTCTCAAGGTTACCGGAGTCACATATGTGCGGTGCATAAAGTTAAAATGAGTCAGTTTAAACCTTGCATTGCACGACACCTTTCGGATGAGAGTACCTATGCGTTTGCGCTGCTCCGGTTCCAAAACAATCCCCAGGTCAGTCCCCCAGGCCGCCCAGGCCGGAGGGACCGGTGGGGTGGAGTCCTGTCACATGGCCGAGTACAGTAGGGTTATCAGCCTCCTACCTCTACCACAGGAAAGGATAACATTGAGGGTATGGGACGTCGGGGGCGCTTCAGGGAATTGCGGCCAAGTATCCCGCGCCATTGCTTGAAGGCCTCTATAGTGCAAGAATTGGCCCCCACTGAGTCCAAAGGTCTCCGTTGCCCGCTCGATGGATAGAAACGCATCATCCGGGTAAAGGTCAGCTAACAACTCGCATCCACCACCTCTCCACTCTTGGAAGGGCATATGTTCCTCCATGGCCACCACTGGGGCCAAGATCCATATCGGCAGCTCCCTGTGAAAGGGGGCCCTCCGTAAGACTTTTTCCATGAAGCGCTGCCAAATTGCTGCTGTGTGCCGCACTATGTATGGCAGAGCTCCATCTGCACGCCTCCCGTGCATCAGAGCCATCTGCACCGCTCTCTCGTCCGCTCTCCGCGCTAGGAGTTGCAGTTCCCAGTTGTCCGAGTCTGCGAACCACCTGGCAGCCGGCAACAGCTGAGCCGCATAGTAGTAAAGGTCAAACCTCGGCGCCTCCAGCCCCCCCTCCTCCCAGCTCCGGACAACCGTGTGCAGGGCAACTCTACTACGCATGCCCGCCCAGAGTAAGGACGTGAGGAGTGTGTTAAGGGTGCGGAATATCCGCGGGGGAAGTGGGCACAGCGAATTTTGCAATACATATAACATTCTCGGCAGCATCACCATTTTTGCCAACCGCCAGGCGTCCCATTAGGGAGAGAGGCAGTGTGTTCCAAAAGTACACCGACTGTTGCAGGGATTTAACCACCCGATCCTCAGTACGGGTCAGTAACTGTTCGTCTGACGGTGCCACCTGGATCCCCAGATAGCGGAAGGCCTCCAGTTCCCACCGCAGTCCTACGTTTGGTAAGTCCCCACGCATGTCCATATCATATCCCGCTAGGGGGAATATCAGGGACTTCCCTGCATTTATACGCAGGCCCGAGGCTGAACCAAAACGGTCCAGCAGCTGCAGCAAAACCGGCAGCGATTCCCGCGGAGAAGTTAAGTAAAACAGAGCATCGTCTGCATACAAGGAAACCGTGTGCACAGTGTTCCCCACTTTGATCCCCCATTGAGACATCGTGGTACGGACTTCAACCGCTAATGGTTCGATTGCCAGGGCAAACAGAAGCGGTGAGAGGGGGCACCCCTGACGGGTGACCCTCTCCAATGCCCAGTCTGCAGAGCGTGCGGCCCCAAGTTTAACTCTGGCTCGAGGCACCTGGTATAATATCTGGATCCATCTGCAAAACACAGGCCCCAATCTCACCCATTGAAGCACCTCCAACAGGTACCCCCAACTAACAGTATCAAACGCTTTGGCTAAGTCTATCGAAACCAGGACCTGGGGATCCTCCCTGCCGCGCACTTTATGCAGGATATGGTTTAATCGCCGTAGATTCATTGCGGTGTTGTGGCCGGGGATAAACCCGCACTGGTCGTGATGAACCAACTGGGCCATGCGTGGTGCCAAGCGAGTGGCTAACAGTTTGGTCAGGATCTTCACGTCCGTGTTGATCATCGTTATGGGGCGGAATGCCGCGGGGTCGTAACCATCTCCACCCGGCTTTAGAAGCATGCAGATCTCACCTTGATACATTGTGGGCGGGAGGGATCCAACCTTCAGTGCCTTAAGGAAGACCTGAAGGAGGAGGGGGTCGAGGATGTCCCCGAATGTGTGGCAAAATTCGGAGGGAAACCCATCTCCTCCCGGGGACTTAGCCCTTGGTATGCCAGCCATCGCTACCCGCACTTCATGAAGGGTTAAAGCCCCATCCAACTATTCCGCCTCCTCTCTCGAAAGGGCCTGAAGAGGCAGTCCCTGGAGGTAAGGCTGATAGGAGGCCTCCGTGACCAGGGGATCCGCCGCATACACTTGCTGCAGGTGGGTTCGGAGAACACGGAGTATATTTGTTTCCGAATGTACCATAACCCCATCAGGTCCCTCAGGGCAACTATCCGAACCGGGGCCGTTTCTTTCTTCAAAATCCAGGCCAATAGTCGGCCGGATTTGTCCCCCTCCCGGTGAAGACGCTGTCTAAATTGACCCAGTGTAAACTTATCGAGGCGATTAAGTATATCATGTACGCGTTCCCGGGCCTCACGCTCCGACGCCAATTCTGGTTCCCCAGGATCTGGTGAGGCCTGACAAGTCCGCAGGGTATCTTCAGCTTCCCGCAGCTCACGAGTCAGCTGTTGCCGGACCCCATAGGTGAGGCCCATGCATTCACCCCGCACCACTGCTTTCAGAGCGTCCCATTTTGTCGATAGGGGTATGTCGTCCCCTTCCCAGTTCAGATCGATATAATTCGTGAGGGCTGTCTGCACATGGTCTCTACCCACTTGGTCCTGTAAAAGGTCCGTAGGCATCCGCCAAGTGCGGGGGCGGCAAGGCTGGTCGACCTCCTGTGTAGCGCTCAACACCGGGGAGTGGTCAGACAGGAAGCGGGCCAGATGTGTGACCTTTAAGGAATATGACTCATCCATATTTGCAGCAAGGATCCTATCTAGCCTGCTATGGGTGTCGTGCGTTGGAGTGTAACAAGTGTACAGTTTCTGTGAGGGGTGACCTTGATGCCACACATCTGCTGCCCCCAAATTAGCCATGACCTCGCGGAGCCTCGCCGTCATGCGAGGTTTCGTTCCTGCTCGGGGAGGATACCTGTCTAGGACGGGGTCCAAAACACAGTTAAAATCCCCAAACCATAGGAGAGGGCTATCCAAATCTGACACTAAGACCTCCTGAATTTGTGAGTAGAAGGACGCGTCATCTATATTAGGAGCATATGAATTAAGTAGTGTAAGGTCCCTTCCATTCAGCTTCACCCTCAACAGCAGGTACCTGCCCTCAATGTCCGCCTCAGCATACTGTATAGCGAGGGGGACCCCGGGAGCCACCCAAATCAAGACCCCCCGCGCATATGTAGAAAAGGAAGAGTGAAACACCTGACCCAGCCATTTTTAGCCAGCTTTTGTGCACCCTCCTCATTCAGATGTGTTTCTTGCAAACATGCAATAGAAATGCCATGCCTCCGAAGGAAAGATAGGACCCTGTGTCATTTGGTACAAGTGCCCAGCCCACGCACGTTCCAAGTTAGGAACTTGTATCCCATGTTTCCTGTGACCTCGCAGCCGGGCCATGAAGTCTGCTGCCAAAATACCGCCTCCTAAGGGCCTGAACAGTGATACACATGATGCCTGAAATAACTTTCTTTAACAACTCCCCCCCTCCCCCCTGTATCGTGACTTTTGAAGAACACACCCTCCCCCCCCCACCCACGAGCAGGATAACGACAACAACCCAACATGTCACCCCGCCCTTCCCCTGCTGGCGCCAGGACGTACACAGCCACCCCACACACCCCTCATAACACATCACACACCCACACAAACTATAACACTTGAATCACCCCCCTCCCACCCCCCCAGCTCCCCGCACGACCCACTGCTTACATAAAGTACGCCCGGCACCATTTTTCAACCGTATACGACAAAGCAGGACCAGAGCCAATACCAACACACCCAACTCCCGATTATTCTCCAGGTCTTACAGAGCAAATGGCCCCATGCCCCACCCCGCAATGTGAAGTCTGGTGGTTCTGGTCACAATGTCATTCAGTGTGCATCAATACCCCCTTTCCTCCCCAGGAGCCACAGAAGCCAACCAGAGACAATGTATATACAGCTCCCATATCACCTCATGGTGGGCCCTTCACCTCCGGGGCCCCAGCTCCACCAGTCTCCGGGACCACCAGGTCCGATGGCGTCGTGTCATGCTCCGCAGTCTGTATCGTGTCCTGGACCAGGATTTCCTCTGGTTCCAGCGGGCTCGGAGTCCTCGACCCGGCCCCCAGCAGCAGAGGTTCCAGGAGCATGGCACCATCCGCCCCAACCGTGACTCTAGGTTCCCCAGTGCTTTCCGTCGCAGAGCGGCGTCTCCGTCTGCCCCGGGGCTTCCGCTGTGGACGACTCCCCCACGTCCACTGTTCCCACTAACCTGCGCGCGCGCTCACGATGGTCTCCCAGAGCGCGCAGTGTCCTGAATTCAGCGCGCACTCTAAGAGACGTCCTTATGAGACCATTCCCGCTGCCGCTTTTAAAACGCGAGCGGCGCGAAATCCAGGCTGGAGGCAGAGTAAGAACATAGCGTTGCAGACTTGCAAAGCCCTTCGTGGGCTTCAACCCCCCACACGCACACCCCCGTGTGTGGAACCCCGGGCTGAGATAGCTTCCCAGACATACAACAGCCGCACCCGAGTACTTCACTTCAAGACCATTTGCACGTTAATTAGGCTTTGATGGGTTTCACTCCTTCTTGGGCCCCTGCATATCAACACCTCCGGGCTCCGACTGCTGGAGGAATTAGCCCCCCTCCCACGCCCTCTCATTGCTTGCTAATGATTTCACTCTCAAATGAGACGTTTCAAGGCTGCTTATCCACTCGAATGACTAATGTGTCACTCACTCCCCCGTCCCATGCGTGCCCGGAGCTTGCTTTGCTGATCAGTGGTCTGAGGCCGCCTCACCAGTCAGATTCCGAGGTAGGTGTAGTTTAGACGACCAAAGCCGCATTCACCAATCAGATTGGACTCGACTATAATGACTAGTCGATCATATGCTTCAAATCAGAGTCACCAATCAGAATGCTCAAGCCTAATTACCCATTCAGTGACGTTGCCTCTATAAAAGTCTGCCTCCAGGCCCTGTTCGTTCGGTTACTGGCTTAATGATGGTGCTGTTGATCACGGTCAGTTTGCTGCTGTTTTCCCAGCTGATACTGTGCACACCTGAGGTGAATGATTGGTAGTGCTGTGTTTCTTTGTAAAAGTAATAGTCGGAGCAGGGGGGGTTCTCTATTGTTACAGAACTTTGAAAAATGTTTTGCTTAGAGGCTGCTTTATTGGCATTGTAGGTGGAGTTTTGGCGTGTGGGTTGGGGTGTGGGGGGAATATTACACAGGGCAGTTCAAGAGAATACTAGTTTTAGGCGTTTCGAGGACATTGACCGTGTTTATTCGAAAATGGTTAAAGAAATACAGAGCTCCAGTTTCCCGAGTCCGTGCATGGTCCGCCAATCCAGTCCGGGCTTTGGTTGTGCACTCTGGGACTTGTAATATTGTTTATTACAAAATAAACCTTGAAACTAAAAGTCTCAGAATGCTAAACTGAAACCTGTTATGGATGGGCTAGGCACGAGTGAACCTCGAGAGCTCTAGAAATGGGACAATATGTAAAACTCGAGATTTTTTTTTAAATTTTTTTTTTTTAATACAGCATCGAGATTTTTCTTTCTTTGTAATACAGCACCTTAAGATAGAAAACATGTACGCTACTTAATCTATAGAGCCTAACCAAGCGATTTACCCCTTTTCTTATGGCGATAAAGTCTGATGAGAAGGAAAAAAAGCAAATACAAAACGTTGGTGTCCTTGCTTGTTGGAGTTATACCAAATGTCTCCTAAAATCATTGTCTGGGCGGTCAACCTGATGTCTATCCAGTGGAAGAACCCAGCAGCACCTCACCCAGAACGCCAGGCTTGGAAACGTGACTAGACAAAAGGGCGTAACATCCATTGGCCAAGTGGCTGAAAGGGCCCATTGTTGTCGTTTGTTTTGTATAGTGCCTCATAATATATGTCCGCTGTCAACAAGTAGTAAGTAAAGTTTCAGCCCCCACGCAGCGCTGGCTGCGCACGCGACGCCGGTGATGAGATGTCAGTCACAGTTTATTTTTATTAATGTTCAGCAGTGCGCACGTCGTGCTCTGGTGCACTGCATCAATGCCATGCTTGCAATATTGTACAACAGGTTAGGTAGAGTAACTAATTGCATGAATTTTGCTCGCGAGAAAGTGTCACTCATAGTCGTTGAAATGTCACTCATAATTTCACTCAAATTTTTGAAATTTCACACATGGCAATCTGAAACCTTGGCAGCTATGTGCTTGGTCAGCCTTTCTAGAAAGATTCTCTGCTGGCAGCATTAGGAAAATAGCTGAGAGGGGGTGAGGAGGTAAAATTTCCTGCACTACGCACGTAACTCCAGCGGGTCATTTCATTGGGGCAAAAACGTTGTTTTTCCTGTGTTGCTCTCTCCCCTCACTCTCAATTCCTTACAGGTTCCCTTCCTCCCACCATACTAGGAGCTTTTCCCTATCTCAATGCGTTTTTGTTCAGCCTTTCTGGAATTAGGCTTTGCTGGCAGCAGTGGAACAAAGGTGAGTGGCGGGGGTAGGGAGGCTGTTTGCTGATGATCCTGCACATAACTTCTCTTTTTTCACAGGAATACGTGCCTGTCTTCTAGAGGAAGGGACTGAGTTGCGCCTGAAATGAAGCTACTTTTTACACTCTCATTCAATCCCTGGCCCCTGTGCTGCGACTTCTAGAACGTTTTTTACTGTTGATAATGCGCTTAGAGAAGTGGTCATCTGTGTATACATTACTGTTAATATGCAGAGGTCACATGTTTCCGCTGTGGGTATTAAATAAACATTACCTGCGCTTTCCTGCCAGCCCTAAACATTGTTTTAATGGCAGGCAGGAAACAGGGCGTTAATGCAGTGAAAGAAAAGTGTGGAAGAAGTCAAGCCAGTGCAAGGCCCGTTTTCAGGACAGCTTTTGTTTATGTGATATTAATATCCTTGAACAAAGATGACTAGTTACTTACGTAAATGCTGCATTTTTGGCCGACTAGACACACCTCAGAGCAATTTCACCAGCATTTTAAAATCAGCATTTCATCTATGGGGGCGACTCACAAAAGCATTTATGAGTAAAAGTGCAGGGGTACTCTTGCGAGCTTCTGTGAATTGGCCCAATCTAAAATACAAGAATATTAGGACCGTGTTCATATACATTTAGGAACAATAGAAAAGGCGGTTCCTATTTTGTACTTTGGAGGGAAGGGATTTAGACGTTTCAGGGCAGAGTCACAAACACATGTAACAGTTCCTCAAAAAGTATTACACAACATCTTGCATCGCTTTACATGAATAGAGCACAAATTCACAACACTGTCCCTGCCATCACCGTTTCTAAACGTGGACAAAAAATTCTGCTTCACAGAACCTGGTGGACACCACAGATAGATACAGCAACTTCAAGGTGGATGAAGTCATGGAATTGTGAAACATAAGGGCAGGATATTGGTTGGAAGGCTTAGATTGGTGATACATTGTATTTTAAGAAAGGTCAACTTATCTCCCATCTTGGACACTTCACAGCCAGACCTAAGTTCTAAATGGTCTTTGCAGACAGAAGTGGCTAATATTGTGAAAACCTGAAATAAAAATTCAAAAAAATGAAACAATAAAGTATTGTGCGGTAATTGGGGAAGCATCAGGCCTATAATATGTTCAGCTGCAGCAGTGACTCGCTTCATGGCCAGTTTGCTATTGCTGTCTTATTGTAACAACTGGGCAACAAAGGCGGGGATGTATGTTATGACAGAAAGTGAGTGATGCCCCCATCTATATGCCACACTTACTAAAGCCAAAAATGATCCATAAATAAGTGAACAAGAAGCACACACTCCATCCATGCAAGGTAAATGCCTAACCCCACAGCGTACAAAGAAGGGAAGGGAGAGACTGCTTGGCTACAGCGCCGGCTCTGTGAAGCAGAATTTTCAGCACATACATCTCATCACTGTACCCCACCCAGCAGTTATTAAATATAATAGATTGATCAATCCAAATAACTGACTAACATAGAACCACTCAAATTACATTCATATTTCACTATACTAATTCAAAATTAATCCTTATGGGTTCCAGAGTAGCATGCTACTCGCCAAAAAAAAGCACTTCAAAACCCCATCAGGGGTAGCAAGCGCTATATAAATACAAACCTCTTTCCCTTTTCTATCCCGCCACCTACCCTTCTCTATCCAAATAACTGAACAACATTTCCACCACTCAAATTATTTCATATTTCACTATACTAATTTTCAACAATAATACTTTATGGGTTCCGGAGTAGCGTGCTACTTGCCAGAAAAGCGCTTTAACATCCATTAGGGGTAACAGGTGCTATATGAATGCAAACCTTTCTTCCCCTTCTATCCTCCGCTATCCTTCTCACTCCAAATAACAGACTAATATGTGTGGAAATGCACAGTCTTTTCAGTTTTTTAAGCAAAAGTTTGAAGGGATATTTGGCGCTGCACACACGCGCAATCTGGTTCCTGGTGCACATAGCCAAGGCTGCAGTGCACAGAGACCCTACACTGCCGCACACCGAGGAAAAAAATTAGAGGGAACATTGCCCACGTCTCCTTGGGCCCACCACGGTCTCCCGGCGGAACCCCGTCTCCTCTGACTTCCAACTATTCCCAAACTTCCTCCGGAGATTCGAAGAAGTGCGCCTTGACCTGAGCGAGCACTTTAAGTTTGGCGGGATACAGCAGCATGTATTGCCATTGCATCGCACAGAGCTTCTGCTTGACCCCCAGAAAGGATTTCCTCATCTCTTGGACTTGATGTGTATAGTCAGGGTATATCGAGATCCGGTTGTTCTCAATGGCTAGGTCCGGTGTTTCCCTCGCCGCTCGTAGGATGCAGTCCCAATCCCGATAATTCAATATTTTGGCAATCAGGGCTCGTGGAGTGGCACCCGGACGCGGCGGGGGAACTAGGGCGCGATGTGCAGGCTCGATAACAAACACCTCTGAGAGACCCCGTGGACACAGCTTCGTTCTGATCCATGTTTCAGGAAAACATTCAGGATTTCCAGCCTCTATCCGCTCCGGGACCCCTAGGACTCTTATGTTACTTTGACGCGCCCTCCCTTCCGTGTCCTCCTCTCTCTGTTCCAAGGCACTTGCCGCCGCAAGGTGCGTGACCGTCTTTTTGAGGGAGGCTACCTCCCCCTGTAGCTGCTCAATGTTGGCCTCCGCATCCGTGACTTTGTCCGCCACCTTGCGGAGGTCCGTCCGCAGGAGGTTGACGTCGATGGAGACAGTCTCGATTTGCCTCTCCAGTGCTGAGTGGGATCCCTGTATTGCCTTCAGCAATTCCGCTCGGGAGGGTTCGCCAGGGTCCCCCGGCTCTTCATCTTGGCCCGATTGGCGTGTAATCCTTTGGGATGGCAGCCTCTGTGTGGTGTACTGGGTGATTGTATTGGCCTGCGTCGAACGGGACATCCTGTCTTTGCGCATCTCCAGTGTATTCTCAACGGAGGGATAGCGTGCTTATGGTGCAGCAGCAGACACCAACCCACTGCATCCCAGTCGGTAAACAGTTCTGTGAGGTGCCTTACTTGCTCATTCACCCACTTGCAGGCATGCGGGTCTCCCTGCTCCGTTAACTCACCCGTTGAGGACAGCTTCTAGGCCCCCCAGGCACAGTTGCTTGTCTTCGTGAGCCGAGTCGTGGTCTGGCAAGGAAAAACCGGCACCCACACGCTCCCAGCCGGGCAGCGCAACCTTGGTTAGAGTCCACTAGGCACCCAGCCTCGCCAGAGACACCCTCGGGCCCCAGTCGGGGAGATGCGAGGTTCCGCCACTTCGACCAGCCGGTCTCGACAGGCAGCGGGCCGCTCCACTCTCAGTAACTGGCTCGTACGGCCCTACTACTTGTTCAGTGGCTAGGCGGGGGGTCCCAGGGTTGCGTAGCCCACCCCCCCACGCCGTCACTATGGGGCCCAAATTGTCGCTCCGTGCCCAACACCGCATTCATAGGCCCAGGGCCCTCCAGGGAGCCAGTATTGAGTCCTGCACCCCTCTCCACCTCGCCTCAGGAAGCAGGTAGGGCCGGGAGACCAGGTCCGGCCCCGCACAATCGGTCAGGGGTTCAGTGTCCAATTTCTCGCCGCCTGAGCCCCTCGGGTCCGCCGCTCCGGGCCCCCGGCCCGCTCTTGCCGAAGGTCGGTGTCAGTCCACTTCGGCCCCAAGGCCCTCAAGTGCCGCCGGGCAATCCCAGTCTTCACGGCCTGGAAGGCCGTCCCAAATATGGTGGCTCGGTGGGGGAGGGGCACACCACGGACCCGGGCGCTCCCGCCACTCCCCGGCTCCACCAAGGCAGCCCCTCACCCGTTCAGGCAGCGGTATGATCCGGCAAGAGTTCAAAGGGTCTGCACTTCGGTGCTCACACGTGGACCTGAGGCCCCCTTCCCCGCTCACCGGAGCTCGTGGACAGTATCTCCGGGGCTGCGACTCTCCCAGAGGCATCTCGGGGTCTGGCGCCGGCCACAGTACCTCAGCCTGCAACGTCTTCTCCTGGGGCAGGGTCTCGATCCGGGGAAAAGCTCCTCCGATCTTCAAACCCCCCACCGTCACTCAGGGGCACCACAGGGTTCGGCCGCTCCCGTCCGCTCAGGCCCAGACCACGGACTCACGTAGAAGTGGCGGCCGTTCTTCGTGACACCGGGACTGCTCCCCGGCAGAACCGCCGCTCCTGCTAGCTGTGTTTCGGCGAGGAGGGCCCCCCCGTCATCAGCAATGCCTCCGGTCGTCAGACACTGCAAATCAGAGCCCGGGCAGGATTATTTCCAGAATTTTCGGGTCCGCAAGACGGGAGCTGGTAGAGCTCACGTCCTGTCGGCCATGCTGCTTGGCCACGCCCCCTGGAATGGTGTGTGTTGATGTAGAAGTGTACAATGGAGTGGTCCGTCCATGTGAGTGGGGTGTGGTGGCTTAAGATGACCTTGTTACTGGCTGTGAAGACTGGGCCGAGTGTGTGTCCACGGATGGGGGTTGGGCTTTGTACAAGCTGAGTGAGCCCAATTTTGTGAGGCTTTCTAAGAGGTCAGTGGCATTGCGGTTCGTAGGGTCATCAAGATGGATGTTGAGGTCGCCAAGCAGGAGGAAGTCATTGGATGTGATGGTCATAGTAATGATGACGTCGATAAGGAGCTTGCTGAAGTTGGTGCGGGATCCGGGCGGGCGGTAGACAAGGATGCCTGAGATAGACGTAGAGTGGTTGAGATGCAGTTGGAAGTGCAAGGCCTCCTTCAGGTTTATAGAGTCTGTTGCGGTGGACAATCTTGTAAATGGGGGGGGGGGGGGTGAGATGGGGTGGCAGAAGGACTCTGTGACATCAGGGGTGGATGATGGGTTGAGGCAAGAGTGGGTGAGAAAGAGGATGTCTGGGGAGTGGGTTTCAATGAGGTACCTGATCTTGGTGGCTTGTTTGCAAAGAGATCCGTGTTGAGGAGCATGCAGGCGATGCAGGTGTGGTGTGTGTGGATAGAGATTTGAGAAGAGAATGGAGAAACACCTCCCCGGATGTCTCATTTACTTTTCCTGGGCAGCTGGCTGGGGTGACCTTGTGCCTTCTTGGTGGCTTGGTTCCTTGAACTGTCTTCACAACAGCCCTTCATATCAACTGGGCCTTGGCTTCTCTTCTCTTGTATCAGGTCACCCCAAGCAGGTGCAGTCCAACACCTTGTCCATGCAGGTATGCCTTCCTTCTACTGTGGTCATCAATAAGGAATTCTGCAGAGCTTCTAGGCTTAGGCCCAGCCTGGGCAGAACATGTCAATCATGTAAAGATCCCAGTCTTGGCTTTTGTAATCTTCTCTCCTGGGTTGATGCTAAGGCATGCTCCGTGTTAAATCGATACGATGAATAAAATGCTGGTTAGGAGGCCCATATGTAACCTCCTGTGCTGGCCAAACTGGACTGCCAGGGACGATCAAAGGAGCTGAGCTGAAGTTTTCAAAAGTGATGAAGGTCCTCCAGGCAGAGCACTTTTCTGCTCTAGCTGGCCATGTTATGGGTGCTTCCTGCCCTACTGGCCCCGTTGTAGCCAGTTTCGAGTGGCCTTTAGTTTAGAAATGCCTTCACCTTTCAGGAAGTTTTGGTTGTCAAGGGAGATGGAAAAAATACAGAAAAATATGGGAGGGATGGGTTTTATTTTGGCTGGGGAAACCGGCACTGAGACCAAGAAACTAGGCCGGCTACCTCCACCATTCATCATATGTACCAGTGCATGGGAACAAGACTGGAGATTATCTATGTGCAGAACGATATTCGGGGAGGCTATCTCTGCAGTAACTGGTCTTAGCCAGGTCACTAGAAGGAGCGTTCTGTGGCATATCGGACATCTGCTTCCCCACTGGGTACGGCTGGATCTAAACTCAGGAGCCGGGAGTTGGGTTTCAGCAAGCATCATTAACTGCAACACAGAGCCTTATTATGCAAGAATTTGAGGAATTATTTTCCATCTGGATTAATTTACCATCAGCAGGCAGGGACGGCTCTGACTGGCCTGCCTATTACAAGGGCTAATGGCATTTGATGCGCGCCTTTTTTATTTATTTGACTTCAGATATCAGCTGGATTATGTGAAGTGTTGACACTCAGCTGATTAATCCAAGCCATTCCTCCTCTAGATGGGCTGCTCTAAGGGTTGCCAAGGAATGCCTGCAGCTGTCGTTGTGAAACTTGACACTCTCTGAAGTTTTGGGCTTTGTTTGGGTGCTTGTAAAGCGCTTTGGTAGCATCAGAGCACCAAAATAAATGAGCCATTCCTGTAGCCTTGTTTAAACCTGTAATGAGCCATTTCTTTCCCTAATTGTCTGATTGTCAGTCAACTGTGGTGGCGCAGTTCCAGTTTTAATATTCCACTGAATGAACTGCCATCCATGGACCATGAAGCACATTTTAACCTTCCCTCCATCCGAATACGCGGCTCTTCCCTGTTCCCGAGGGTATGCAATACATGAAAGCAGGACATAATTGCTGTCCAGCATTCTCTGTAAGCCAAGCTCACAATGACAGCACTGGCTGTGAGGGTTCTAAGTGGCATTGAGCCCCTGCTCGTCACTAGAGCAACCCGCACACTTTTCACAACAAAGCCTTACATCAGTCTCCACTTTGCAGAGCAGTGTCACAAAGGATTGGAGAGCACACCATTCTACAACTGGTGTCGCTGTTCTGCATAATGGTATGCAAGTGTATTGGAATTTCTAGTAAAAATAAAAAAACAGCCACAGCAAGGAATTCCAGTAACAAGCATACAAGAGTTGGACACCGATGTTCAGCCTTATGGAATTTAAAGCCTTTAAAAAACAAATTACTCCACATAATTACACTTTACCCAATACCACAGAAATACACCCCACATAAATCCACTCTATGCCACGAAGCAACAATCCACATAAATACTCTCCACACCATGCCACATAATTCCCCACAACATATTTTCACTGAACGCCACACAGTTCAATGCTACACAATTCAACTCCACACATTTCCATTCCACACCACATACTTCCACAACAAACCATATCATTCTACTTCACAGCACAATTCCTCTACACACCACATACATCCAATCCACACCACAGCATTCTACATCATTCCACAAAATTCAACACCATGCCACATAATTCCACTCCATCACATGCCATTCCACAACAATACCACTCTACATAATTACACTCCATGACACATAAAACCACTCCACATATTTCCAGTACACTCACTACCACATAATTACTTCCACTGCACACCATGCCGCATAATTTCACTACACATCTCTCTTCTCAACACCACACAATTCCACATCAAGCAATTCCAATCCAACCCACATAATTCCACTCCACACCACATACATTCACTCCACTCCATAACACATGGCTAAAAGACATTGCCACTGACAACACCAACAGCTCTTGGATTGCCGAGAAATTTTGGCTTTGTCAATGCTTGCTATGACTGCACTCCTCGCCCTGACCTTTCCATTAAACTAACTCAGGGCACCAGTTTTGATATGTTATAACAGTGAGAAGACGAGTTGCAAGGAAGGAGGGACAGTCGTTTTGACACTGTGCAATCACACAGATCAAACCAAGTTATTTATTAATAAGGCAAGAAGGGGGGGTCACAGAAACAAAGGTGCAGGAAGAAAAGAGATCCATCAGGCACTTGGTGAAGGGGTGGAAGGGTTCACACACTTTAGGGATACTGGGCAGGACCAGTCGATCAGGAGCGGTTGGCAACAATTAACTATACCTAGAATCCAGTAGAGCAAGAGGGCCTGCGTTCTGAGCCCAAGTGGAATGGTTTCTTCCTGGGTGATGGTGAAGATTGGGAAATCAATTTTTATGCCTTGGTGGAACGGATATTCCCCTGAAAAGGAAGAACTGGACATGGGGTTCTACGTCTGAAATGATGGGCACAAGGAAGGTATGAACCAAAGATGGGTAGTTTTGTCACTCACAGTGTAGCCCCTCACAGGATTAAAATGTGAATGGATTTTGGAGTCTCATGGAATGGATGCAGTCTTGGAACATAACCTGATTTGGATTATCCTTAACCAGTAGGGAATGAGCTTGTGTTGATTGTACACTAAATAGAAAGGGGACACGCAGAATTTGCATGCAGCAAGGGAACGGATTCCAGGGGTAGGACATAGGAGTAGAACCCTTGGAATCGATTCTTCAAGTGTATGTCAGGAGAAACCACATATGAGCATTTCTCTGCAGGCTCAAGTGCAATTATTTGTTCAACATTTCTGGGAGAGGATGATGACTGGGAATGCATGTCTGTGCCCCGGTGAGACCCAATTGTTCACAGCTATTTACAAGAGAAGAAGCAGAGCTGAAGCCTTTAGCCAATGGAACTGCTTCATGATAGTGTCATTGAGAGAAGGAGCGCCTGAACTGGATGCTGGTTTCCTATTGAATGGCCATAGTATGAAGTCCTGCGGAGTAGAGCAGAAATCATTCTGCACGGCAGACAGAAACAGGAAAAGTGATGGAGAAGGGAGGAACCTATCCCATAACTCATGACGTAAGTTAGAATGTTTCTGACTTAGTGACCTAAGGTGCCTGTCTTGAGGGGCGGACTAGCCTCATTTATGGAAGGACTTGGACAAGGCAGATGATTAGGAGGCAGCGAACTAAAGTCAAAGCTATAGGAGATTAACTGAAGTCAGGCATGAACTTCGGCACAACAGGCTCTGGCCACATTGTGTGAGGAGAGGCCAGGACAACCAGCAACCAGGACCATGCCGCTGGCTGTACAGGGAGGCCTTCCCCAATGCACATGGGACACACATCTTCCGCCTTCCATTAGAAGGGAGTTTGTTCCTGTTGTCCCACCCCCCACCATTCAGAGGTTAGCCTCCAAAACGGAGAAGATCAAACTTGGATCTCAACTGATAGACGGTGCATTATTCGGGTCTTTATCACGTTTCTAAGCTCTCCAAGGCTTGACTTGTATAGTAACCAAGGCACAGGGTCAGGATATAGAGTCTTTTACACAGGTTCACACAATGGAATCAAATGGGGGATTGGGAGCATAGTCCAGGTCTCCTGATTCCACAGTTAATGGCTTTTCATTACACCACATCTCCTCCATGGGATGGTTTAGTAGTAGCGCCCAGTAGGCAGCCGTGGCAGGCAGAAATAGGCATTGTTGAACTTGCTGAGGTTGATGGGATTCCCATCCAGGCGGATGTCCTCTAGGCTACGGCGTATATGACTCAGGTCGCGGCTGTTGCAGAAGGTGTCCATATGCAAGGACTGGATGTTGTTGTTCTGATGAAGAAAAGAAAATACAGAATTAAGAGATATTTGCAGAGCTATATGTTAACCTCAGTACTTGAATAGCAAGGGATTCTGTAGCTCAAGTAGGTAAGGATTGCAGTGCATTGATATATATAGATATATATTTGTAGGTCTCAGTATCTAAATGGCAAGTGGGGATAGAGGTCAGCAATAAGATTTGTGATAACAATGCGGGTCCAGTGCTAGAATAGCAATGTGTGCTGCAGGTCAGGGCAGAGTCCAGTGGCGGCTCTTTTTAAGGGGCTCCCACCCCCTGCATCCCGTGAGGCCCCACATTCTGCCCTTTGTCTTTCCGAGTCCTTCCGCTACAGATCATATAATTAAGCAGTGTTCTTAGCAACACACGTTTTGTGTTTTCATGAACACTGTTGGTGAGCAGGTCAGCACTCTCGGCCTCGTCGCCAGGCTCCTGATGAAGGTGGAGGGGAGGGGGCTGAGAGGCCTGAGGCAGGATCCAGCTAGAGTGCTGTTTAACCACAACACTCTGCAGGTGGATGTCTGGATGGCGCATGTCTGAGGGGCAAAGTTCCACTACTGTCCCCTCACATAGGCACAATACATTTTATTTAGCAGACACACTGCACATGCCTAGGGCAGCCCAGTATATCTGCCCAAATGTGGCTGTCAGAGGCCATCCCTAAAGCCAATGAAAAGCCACACAGAGTAGCAGGGGCGGGATCCCCAGCTCTGTCTCTGCTTCTTATAGGGCTGTGGTTTCAGTCCTGCCCAGAAGCTGGGAGAGGGATTGAGACGTGTCTTTTCCTTTTCAAACCTGCCCTTGCAGCTCTGTCTGACTCTTCATTGGAAATCATGGCTTGCTGGTTCCAATGTCCGGCACGAGATTCATGCTCTGCTGATGCAATGGAGCCCCAAGTTTTCACTAAAGGAAGAAAGTTAAGTAAAACACAATGTTTCTCTTTTGATTTTTGTATGTGTTTGTGAGTGTCAATGAGAGTGAAAGTGAGTAAGAATCTGAGTTTGAGAGTGTGTATGAAGAGGCTAAAGTGAGTACGATGGTGTGAGCGAAGGAGTGGTAGTGTGTTAGAAGGTGTGAGTGATTAGAGATCGTGAGAGGGAGTGAAAGTGAGTCAGGGGTGTACCTAGCAATGGTGCAGCAGGCACAGTTGCACAGTGGCCCATATTCAGTGAGTGTAAAAGGGTGAGTGTGTGTAAGTGTGTTTGTAATTGAGAAAGAGAACCTACGTGCATGTTTGTGTGTGAGTAACAGTAAGTGGGAATGAGAATGAGTGAGAGAATGTGAGTTAGAGTTAGCGAGGGGGAGAGAAGGGAGTGAATATCAGTGAGGCAAAAAAAAAAAATGGGGAACTCCCTGCAAGTATTACGCCTCACCACATTCGAAGATCACTAGCTGCCACTGGGGTAGGCACATTGACAGCACTGTTTGAGTGTTGCTGTACCGTAACCACAGTGGGTGCTGAACAAAGTGTTTAGGTACAGCTTTAAGGGTGTTTATGCTCAGTATGAAAGAGCGATGTCAAGTCTCTGTGTAGAGATCCCAGTAAGGAATACCACAGTATTCTGCAGGTCAGGGATGAGGTGCAATAGTAGAGCTGTGTGAGGACTGGCACAACAAGAGGCACTACATACCAGTATACAGAAGGACTTGTGTGTGTGTTTGCTGAACAATCAGCAGAGCCGTGTTTGCACGTATATTTATGGTAGAAGTTAGAGTGGCAATATGCAGTAGGGCAATGGTTACTTACCTGTAAGTCTAGTTTTTCAGCTTGAAGAATTTGTTTGGATTCACACGCTGTGCTTTATTCCATCATCTAGTGTATTTTTTCTCTTTTTTTTCCTTGTAGGAGGCTGGCTAAGTATACAGTGAACGTTTATTTAAGTGAGGCACCTTGCACTAATCCAGGCAACCCTTATGGTGATTTTAGTGGCCTTTGATAACCATAGAAAGCTCTCAAAGTGGTATCTGTGGAGAGCAGCCTTCAGGCTTATCTTGAAGGAGTGTTAAGCAGCTAGTTTTACCAGTTTAATCATGTAGTGTAGGTTAAATGAAGAAGAACCACACAGTGTCGACATAAAAATACTTCTATTTATTACACAACACTCACTAACACATTGGTATATCTCCTACCCGGAAATATCAACACAATATACAAAAATACTTTAATTGCAATAAGGTAAGTAGCACAAAATACAGTGGTCTCCAGGGGGAGACTAAACCATATATTAAAAAAGTAGAATGTGAACTGCAAAGGAGGGCAGGGCTTGGACCAGAAGACACAGAGGAGCCAGGGACACACGGAACATCCCAAGGTAAATACCCCAGAATCCCACGGAGGATGTGTGCAGAGTCGGAACACAGCCATGTGCCCAATGGAAGACAATGGAGAATGCAGTTTTGCAGAAGAAGGACCCTTCCCAGAGGTCCCTTAAGAATTCCCTTAGAAGACAGAAGGTCGGAGAGCCCCCCTTACCCTAGATGCCCCTGGAACCAGTTTACCTACACCAGGGATGCCAGATGCATAGGGGTGAAGAGATGTCAGAAACCTCAGTAGACGACAATGAGAAAAGTGCCTCTGGAGAAGAAGGTGAAGAAGTCCGGTGGAATACATGTGTGGATTCTGGAAGAATAGAACTGCAAGTAGAGGGGAGAGAGGAGTGACCAGGAGGCATGGAAGAGCAATGCCCACCGACCTATGTTGGACGGTTCAGACGAGTTGCCGGTGACCATGTCACTGCAGCTGTGAGGACCAGGCGACGCTGAGGAAGGCCAGGAGCCATGCATGAGCTGTCCCATGTCGGGTGTCAGTGACTAGATGGTTGGTGTCAGGCTGGAGCACCAACAAGCCTTGGTAGCCCAACCGGTATGAAGAATGAAAAACGAGCAACCTTGGGACCAGCAAGGTCCAAGGAACTTTTTGTATGGTCTGTGAGCAGGTTTTTTAAGTGTTCAGAAATTTGGTTCCCGCACTTGGAAACCGAAGCTGCACCAGGCTTGACCACGGGCTACAAACGGCCCAAATACCGATATTGAATAATTCGCTGTGAAACCCTACATACAACTTTTTTGCTGACGGCAACCGGAAAACCACTGGTGCCGTGATCGTTTTAACAAAAACCACCCGATAAGGACCGGGTTGGAATTATCACCGGTCACCCGATAACGCGCCTCGATCATTAAGATCAGCACTGAAGAGTCACAGCCACATGTTGTGATGAAACACGTGTAGGCTAGAGTGACAGGTACAGTGATTCCCGAGAGGTGAACACTGTTGACTAATAAAACGTTTGAAAATTTACGTTTGGTCTGATCTATCCCATATGTATGAATACTGGAAGATAAAAATATTATTTGGATACGCATAGTGTGCTCTGGATCCCTGCCCAAGGTCCAAGGAACTCACCAACAGCAGGAGAGTCAGAGCAGGCCTAGAGCAAGCAGAGGATCCCACTGAAGCAGGAGAAGACCCTGAGGAGGACCCCCAGGCCAAAGGCGCAGGAGTCGCAAGAGGACCTTGAGCACCTCACCAAGAAGGAAGACCCACTTTGCAGAGGATTTGGTGAGGATGATGTACTTGGCAGGAAGGGAGGCTGGAGCTTCTTGTAGTCTGAAGATCTCTGGAGTGCAGAGCCAACAAGCCTTAGCAACAGCAAGTCAACGCGGTGCACATGGGTTCGGTCCCAGCAGTTCCGATGAGGAATCTGGCCTCAAAATTGCAGAGAGGAAAGGTCAGGCCCTGAGGGAGTTGCAGAACCACCACCTGTGTGGTGGAAAGTCAGTGGGATGTCAGGAGCAGCCGACTAGTCAGCCTCATTATGTTGCCAACAGACGTAAGGGAATTGACACCTTCATTCCAAGGGAGATTACTTCAGGTGTCCTTGATGTCCACAGGTCTGGGGAATATTCTGGAAGAAGCACAGATGCAGACAACAAAGAAAACTTGAAGAACAGCGAGACCAGCAGCAGCAGGAGTCTTCCTTGGTGCAGTCTCGGTTGCAGGTGAAGTCGAGAGAAGTCCAAGTGTCCAGACTGTTGAAAAGTGACGTGGTTTCATGCTTGAGTTTTGTTCCAGGATGAATCTAAGGAACCAGTCACAGGTAAGCCCTTAAGTACCATAGGGAAAGGGTTGGAATGACTCAGGGGTCCCTCCCAGAGGAGAAGCTGGACAGAGGGGAGGATTCTCCCTTGTCCTTTGTCCAGTTTCGTGCTAGCGCAGGGGCCAAGGGCTCCCTAAACTGACTCAAGCTGGAGTATGCATGGAGGGCACCAAATGTGCCCTTCAAAGCAGTCCAGTGGTGCTGGTAAGTGCCCCCAACCAAGCCCAATGGTCACACCTCCCTGCGATAGGAAACCTATTGTTCTACCTTCCCCTGCTCATGCTTGGCTGAGCAGCAGCAGGTCACAATCATGTATGTAATCAGTAGCAGTACTAGCTTGCTGTCAGACCTTGAAAGGCTGTTATCCGAAGTACGGGGGTACCCCCAGGAAGCCCCCCAGATATGGGATAATACTCCAACAATGGAATTGGTGTTGGGGTATGATTCCAACATGTTTGATACCAAGCATGACCTTTTTTGGTGCAGCCACTAAATAGTTGACATCTCGTATTGACTGATGTCCACTACATG
The DNA here is from genome assembly GCF_964263255.1 of Lissotriton vulgaris. NCBI lineage: Eukaryota > Metazoa > Chordata > Amphibia > Caudata > Salamandridae > Lissotriton > Lissotriton vulgaris. Next base: position 1,495,210,475 of record NC_141693.1, read on the forward strand.
TTTTAAAACACACTTACAAAGCCTGGAGAATTAACTCCAGGGTTTGTAGGGGTGTCCCGCTCATGCAGGGGCACCCTCACACGTTTAAACAAGCACCCTGCCCTCAGGACTGAAGAGCCAGCCATAGGGGTGACGTATAGGTACAGTGACCTCAGATATAAGGAAACGTATATCTGCCATGAGAGGTGCAAAAACCAACGCACACAGGCTATGATGGCAGGCCTGTCGTCGCATTTAAGTGGGCTCCCATGGATGGCACAATACATGCTGCAGCCCTTAGGAGACCCCTGGTGTACCTATGCCCCGGGTATATATACCATATACTAGGGACTTCCACCAGTACAATTAGTACACCAGTAGACAATTGTGGATATACAAAAGTACTTACCATGGTCAATTTAGGGAGAAAGTACAGTGACTGGGGTCCTGATTAGCAGGATATCAGTCAAACCAGGTCAAAAACATACTGACACCTGGCAAAAAGTGTGTGGGGGGGGGGGGGTAACCATGCTAGAAGGATCCCATCCTTCCTACAGCCCTCTGTTTTTTTTTGGTGTGGGCGTCGTCAGTCACCATTTGGTGGTGTATCTGTCCTATTGTGACATCAGACCTGCGCCCTGGAAGCGCCAGTGCGTGGTCACCATCTTCAGGTTCTTTTTTTACCCTTTGGAGAGGTGGAAGGGTCTCATGTGAGTCCTGAAAAGTCTTATAGTAGCTAAACGACATTAACAGGTGTGGAGCCATTTAATTTTGCAGCATGAATCTTTTCTGAATTCACATGCTGTGCATTGATTTTGTAGCAGTATCCTTCTTCTTTTGGAGGTTGGGTTAAAATGAGCTTGTGCTTGCAAACAGATGCGTTAAAACTCTTTAACGACTTGTGCATCTATGTTAGAATATCAACACATTAATATTTTATGAAAGTGTGTATGGACAAACAAGGGGCTGTCATACATATGTTGTTAAAAGAAACGCTTCCTACGGATGAAAGAGGTGCTCTTATTTTTCCTTGTGGAATAGGGCTCTTGATATTCCTTCTAATTGGATGCCTGCATTTGCTTAATATTTTTTAATTTTTTTAACTATCCATCGTGTGATGGTGCCTTCTGTTAGAGCCCCTATTTGCTGGTTAATAGGAGACAAGGAATTTGTTTCCTTTACTGATCAGTTTAGTTTTCTCCATATAATACATGACTGCCCTACAGACATCAAGCTTATGTAGAGTCCTGTCTGCTTGTGTCTTTTGTTGTTGGAGAAACCCCAGGAGTAGGATAGTCTGATTTACATGAAAGTGTAATATGACTTTTGGCAAAAACGGTGGGTTATTTTGCATGACTACTCTATTTTTGTGAATTTGTAAGTGGGATTCCTGTGTGGTTAGTGCTTGTAGCTCACCCTGTGTAGTGATGTAATTGCATCAAGAATGCTGTTTTTAGCTGTATAAACTTTAGTACTGCTTTATGCAGTGGTTCAAATGCTCCCTTCATTAAATGTGTAAGCACTAGCATAGGGTGCCACATGGGTGTTGGTGCCGATTTGGGTGGTGCTATTCTGTTAGCTCCTTCTAGGAACATTTTGATGCCTCCCTATGTGTCCCCTTGTGTATGCAACTATGGCAGACAGGTGGTCTAAAAGCGAAGTGTAAGGAACATGCTACTTACCCAGTATGTATCTGTTCTTGGCATGTAGAACTGTAGAGTCACATGCTGTGCATAGTCTGCCATCTAGTGTTTGGTCCGGACGTTTGCACTTTGTTTTTGTTCAAAGAAGTCTTTTCTCGTCACGAGGTAGGTGACTCCTCCTTTCGGTGATAGTGCGCATGGTCATCAACTCCATTGTTAGATTGTTTGCCGCAGCGGGTGATAATGGAGTTAGTAAGAGTAGTAGGAGGTGTAACTGCAACAGGTATAGGTACCCGGGGAGGTGGGTGGGTCATGTGACTCTACAGCTCTGCATGCCAAGAACAGATGCATACTGGGTAAGTAACATTTACCATTCGAGGCATGTGAGCTGTAGATTACATGCTGTGCATAGACTATAAAGCAGTTATCACCCAAAGCGGTGGCTAACCTGTAGCTGTTGCAGTTGTCTGAAATAGTGTACGTAAAACTGCTTGGCCAACACTAGCTTGCTGTCTTGTTAACACATCTACACAATAGTGTTTTGTGAATGTGTGAGATGTAGACCATGCTGCAACTTTGCAGATATCATCTATGGGGATATTTCCTAAGAAAGCAATAGAAGCCCCTAGTTTGCGTGTGGAGTGCGCTCTTGGCGAATTGTTTAGTGTTCTTTTCGCTTTTGCATAGCATATTTGAATGCACTTGACTATCCACATTGCAATGCTTGTTTTTGATATATGATTGCCTTTATGTGGTGGAGCAAAAGCGACAAATAGTTGCTTTGTTTTGCAGAAAGGTTTTGTCCTTTCTAGATAGTAAAGAATTGCTCTTTTCATATCTAACGTGTGTAACACAGGTTCTGACACAGAATCTGGTTGAGGGAAGAACACAGGCAACTCAACAGATTTGTTTTGGTGCATTTGTAAGAATGGTTCTTCTATGGTTAGTGCCTGAGGCTCACCCACTCTCCTCAGAGATGTGATAGCTATGAGGAAAGCTACCTTCCAAGCGAGAAGGAAAATGCTGCTTACCAGTGTGCAGCTGTTCTTGGCATTTAGAGCTGCAGATTCTCACACTTAGTATTATACCACCATCTGGTGTTGGGATCGGAAGCTTGCAGGTTGTTGTTGTCTTGGAAGAATTCTTTGTAGTCACGAGGTAGGTGACTCCTCCCTTGGACGTTAGTGCGCATGGGCATCGACTCCATCCTTAGATTGTTTTTCGCCATGATGGGAAATGATGGAGTTCATAGAAAGAAAAAAGATGTCCATGTGTATATCTAAATAAGATAGAACTGGAACATATACAGGTCCCAGGGAGGCGGTGGGCGTGTGAGAATCTGCAGCTCTACATGCCAAGAACAGATTTATACTGGTAAGTAAAATTTGCCGTTCGAGGCACATGAGCTGCAGATCTCACACTTAGCATAGACTATACAGCAGTATCTCCCCTAGCGGTGGTTACCTGTATCGGTTGCAGTAGTTTGAAAGAGAGTTTTTAGAGCAGCTTGGCCTACAGCAGCTTACTGCTTGGCTTGTACGTCAAGGTGTGTGTTGTAGACCATGCTGCTGCCCTACAGATGTCTTTTAAGGGAATGTTCCCTAAGAAAGCCATAGAGGCTCCTAGTTTGCATGTGGATTGTGCTCTAGGAGGAATTGTTAATGTGCGCTTTGCTTTTAGGTAGCATATTTGGATTCATTTAACGATCATCCACCTTGCAATCCCAGCTTTAGAGATGGGATTTCCTTTATGGAGTGGGGAGAAAGCTACAAAGAATTGTTTTGTTTTGTGAAAAAATGTTGTTCTGTCAATCTAATAAAGAAGGACTCTTTTAACATCTAGGGTGTATAGAGCTCTCTCTGCTACGGAGTCTGGGTTTTGAAAAAACACTGGCAACTCCACTGATTGATTAAGATGAAATGGAGAGTTGACTTTAGGAAGGAATTTTGGGTTTGTTCTAAGGACCACTTTGTTTCGATGTAATTGTAAGAATGGTTCCTGTATAGTGAAGGCTTGAATTTCACTTACCCTTCTAAGAGAGGTAAAAGCTGTTTACCATGTGAGGAACTGTAGTTCGCATTTGTGTAAAGATTCCAATGGGGGTCCCATGAGTCTGGTAAGAACAATATTTAGGTTCCACACTGGAGAGGGTGGTAACCTAGAAGGAATGATTCTTTTTAGGCCCTCCATAAAGGCTTTAATTGCAGGTACTCTAAATAGTGACAAGTGTTCTCTGTTCTGTAAGTAAGCAGCGAGTGCTGCTAGATGTAAACGTACAGATGAATATGCTAGATTACTTCTTTGTAAATGCAGTAGATAGCAAATGATATTCTGGATGGAAGCATCCAGTGGATCAATATGATTATTGGTGCAGTAAATGGCAAATCTTTTCCATTTTGCAGCATAGCAAGCTTTAGTAGCAGGTCGTCTGGCTTCTTTAATGATGTTCATGCAGTCTGGTGGCAGGTTAATGTAACCAAACTCTAAGACTTCAGGAGCCAGATCGCCAGATTCAGCTGCCTTATATCTGGATGTCGGATCTCTCCACGGTTCTGCGTTAGCAGGGGTGGGGACAGGCACAGTCTTTGGTGCAGAACTAATGAGAGTTCTAGCAGCGTTGTGAACCACAGTTGGAGTGCCCATGTGGAAGCTACTAGAATTAGTTTGAGAGACTGTTGTCGGAGCTTGCGTACCACTAGTGGAATTAGTGGGAGTGGCGGAAATGTGTATGCAAATCTGCCTGACCAGTTCATCCATATCGCATTGCTCTTGGACAACGGGTGTGATAACCTGGCGGCAAAGATTGGGCATTTTGCGTTGTCATGTGTGGCGAACAGATCTATGTCTGGTTGGCCCCACTTGAGGAAAGATGGTAGAAGAACTTGTGGATGTAGTTCCCATTTGTGAGTCTGTTGTGTCAAAAGATCTGCAGTCTGATTGTGAACTCTTGGAAGGTGCTCTGCTAGTAGATACATATTTTATGGGATGGCCCATCTCCAAATGTTCTGTGCCAGCTGGGACAATTTCAGAGAATGTGCTCCTCCTTGTTTTTGTATATAGAACATGGCTGTCATATTGTCTGTCCGGATCAAGACAGCTTTGTTCTGTACATGTACTTGGAAAGATTTTAGTGCTAGGAATATTGCTAGTAGCTCTAGGTGATTGGTGTGGAGCACTTTTTGTTGAGTGGCCCATCTGTCTTGAGTTGTATGTCCGAGGAGATGGGCTCCCCATCCTGTGAGTGATGGGTCTGTTGTAAGTACTATCTGTGGAACAGGTTCGGGGGAACGGCCGCCCTTTGGACAAGTTTTTGGTGTTCCACCACTGCAGAGAGCGATGTGTGCAGATGTCCACCAACACCAGATATGTAAGTTGTCCTTGAGCCTGATTCCACCGTTGTGCAAGACATTCCTGTAATGGACGCATTTGAAGTCTTGCATATGGTACAATAAAAATGCAAGATGCCATTATGCCTATGAGTTGCATGAACACTCTGTTTAGGAGAGAGTCTTGGTCTTGAAATTTTGTGACTAAGGCTTGTATGCTCGCTATGCTGGCTGGACTGGGATTTGCTAGAGCTATAGAGGTGTTTATTGTGGCCCCCAGATATTGGTGTATTTGAGAGGGCTGGAGATGCGTCTTGGTGTAGTGATCGTGAACCCCAAGTTGTGTAATGTCTGAATGGTTTCGTAAGTGTGTTGAACACACTGGTTGAATGACTTGGCTTTTATTAACCAGTCATCTAGATATGGGAAGACATGGATCTAGGTGTTGTCTTCTGAGGTGTGCTGCTACTACTGCAAGGCACTTTGTGAACAGTCTGGGTGCAGTTGTGACTCCGAATGGAAGGACTTTGAACGGACAGTGTTGTCCGTCTAGTACAAACCTTAGATACTTCCTGTGAGAAGGATGTATGGGAATGTGGAAGTAGGCGTCCTTGAGATCTGGTGTGGCAAGGAAGTCCCCTTGTTGTAGCAGCGGGAGCATTTGTTGTAGAGTGATCATGTGAAAATGATCTGAGTGTATATATAGGTTGAGGGGCCTGAGATCGAGTATTGGTCTTAGAGTCCCGTCCTTCTTGGGTATTAGGAAGTACAGCAAGTAAACCCCTGTTCCTTGATGTTGTGAGGGAACAATCTCTATTGCGTTCTTCTGAAGCAATGAGAGAACCTGTTTTAGTAGCACAAGATGTACTGTTGACCTGGGACTCTGCCTAGGTGGTATATATGGAGGGGTAGCTGTAAGTTCTAGGCAGTAACCATACTGGATAATTTGTCTCACCCACCTGTCCGTTGTGATGGAGTTTCAGACAGGTAGGAACTGTGCTAATCTCCCCCCGACCGGAGTGGTATGTAGTGGGGGGAGCGGAAGGAAGTCAGTTTTGTGGTGGGAGAGGTACGATTGTTGTTATTACTGCCTTTCATAACTGCCTTTCAGAAATCTATAATTGGATGTGTGACTCGCGACTCAAACTTAATGGCACAAAAACAGAGCTCATGCTGCTGGGCCAGCGAATGACATCCCTTCCCACCTCCATATGGCCCCTGTGTCTAGGGAATCTCCCGCAACCAAAGAAAGAACTTAAAAGCCTAGGGTTCTGGCTAGAGCAAGATCTTTCTCTGAAAACACAGGCTAAAAAGACGGCTGGCACCTGTGTGGGCCTACTTCGCTCAGCCCAGAAGATTCTCCACCTACTTCCGGCACAATCCCAAAAGCTGCTCATTCAGGGTCTTATCTTATCTAGATTAGACTACAGTAACGCCCTTTTTATGGCCGCGACAGAATCCACCATTAATATCCTTCAGCGCATCCAGAATGCAGCAGCTAGGCTACTGACAGGCACCTCCCGGAGAACATCGGCTAAACCAGCACTCAGAGCACTTCATTGGTTGCCTATCCGGGAAAGGATAAAATGTAAGGCCCTGTGTATCACCCACAGATCTCTTCATGGCAAAGGGCCCTCTATGCTTGGGAAAATGCTCTACCCCTACAAAACTACCAGGTCCCTGCGTTCATCCCAAGGTAACCTGGCTACTGTTCACAGAGTTAGGAAGGCCCGCACTGGAGGACGACGTTTTTCTGTCACCGCGGCTTCCTTATGGAATTCTTTGCCAATCTGTGTTCGATCTGAACCGACCTGCATGAAGTTCCGTAAACTCCTGAAGACACATCTCTTCCCACAATAGCCATAAGTCCACCCGTCATCCCCCCCTGAGCTTCCCCTCAGACTTCCACTGCATCCTCAGCGCTGGGACGCCTCCGGGCAGCCATGCGCTTTAGAAATCTTTTTTCATTTCATTCATTCATTTCACCTCGACCTCTTCCTTTATTGCTGTTTCCTCTGTATTCGCCTCTAAAATATCCTCTATTGAGGGATGTTTGTGTAGTGGCTTTGAAGGAAGATAAGTTGTCTGCTCCCATCTGTTTGGAGGCTCCTCTGTAGAAGGAGCGACGAAAGGAGCCCAGTGTTTGCGGGGACTGTAATGCTCCCATGGATTTGGCAGTCTCAGTGTCTTTCTTCATTTTTTCGAGAGAATTGTCCACAGCCGGGCCGAAAAGTTGTTGTTGGTTGACAGCTGGTTGAGGATAGTAGTCTGGACCTCCTGCTTAAAACCTGAGATGCAGAGCCAGGCATGGCGCCAAAGGAGCACACTGGTATTTATGGATCTAGAGGCAGTGTCTGCTGCATCAAGTGCACATTTTATTGATGCATTTGAAATTAGCTTACCCTCTTGGATGAGATCATTTGCTTGTGTTCTATATTGGTCAGGCAAATGTTGTAGTAGCATTTCCAACTGATCGTAGTGGGCCCTATCATCTTGCAAGCAGTGCTTGTGTGTTAGCTATGCGCCAGTTATTGGCTGCTTGGGCAGCTATTCTTTTACCAGAAGCGCCTAACAACTTGGATTCTTTATCAGGAGGTGGTACTTCCCCTGAGGTTTGGGAGTTAGCGTGCTTCCTAACATTAGAAACCACTAGATAATCCAAAGGCATCTGTCCCTTAATGGAGGCAGGATCTGCAGGGGCAGGCCTATACTAGGGTTTAGAATCCTGGCACGTACAGGATATTTAAACACTTCGGGGGCATGCTTAATGACTCCCTTAATGCACTGACTTTTGGGACTGTTCAAATATATCAAACAGAAAGTCCTCTTCTGCCCATTGTGACACCATGATAGATGGCAGCCCTATTAATTAACTGTCCAAAACCAATATTGTCATCTGGAGGAGATGGTTTTGAGGGGTATGTGTGTGGCCTTGGGACGTCTCGTATGTCTGGTGGGATAGGGTACTCCCAATCATGTGGGACAGTTGGGTACGTGAAAGGGTCATCTGGGTCACCCCCTACCCCCATGTACTCATCATCATCATCATCATGTGGAGGTGTATGAGGAGGAGAAATATGAGATGGAGAGGTTTCAATTGGATGTGTGATAGGTTTAGGGAGAGGAAGTGGGTTAGAAGGAAGTATAGGAGAAGAAGGGTGCATAGGCGATGTGGCAGAGTCATTCTTCTTCACAGGCACTGGAGGAACAGGTACTGTCTCTAACTTCCTCTTCCTAAATGATCCAGTCGTAACATGTTCTGCCTCTGGATCAATATAATCTTTTTCTGTTTTGGATTGACTTGATCCGGATGAAAAAGCTCCTCTTCCTACGGAAACGCTTTTGCCGCTGATTTTTTTTGGTTCCGAGCGGGGTTGGTGTCGGTTTGTCTACGGGCTTGGGATTTTTCAGGCCCGATTTGTCTTTAGGGGTTGAAAGCGTCAGAACTGATTATAGAGCCGGGACTTCTTTTGGTTTAGGTGCCGAAGGTGCTGGTGGGATTGGTACGTACAGTATTCTCTGTCCGCGCTACCGGAAGGCGTTTCGATTTTCTTCAGAGCCAGGCTCGAAGGCGGGGCTTCTGAAGTATGTTTTCGGTCGCGACTGGGCCCAGCAGGTGGAGTTTTGACCATTGCCTTCGATTTTGGTGGTAGGGTCAGTAGTACTCACTCTTTGACCAGGAGTGATGGGGTCATCGGATTCTTCTGTTCAGGTGATAAGAACAGGTTGCATACCTTGTGATGGTCACTGTGCGGACATTTTGCTCCGCACTGGGGGCATTTCTTGAAAGGCATCCTTTCCATGAGCTGTAGGCCTCACAGCGTGGATAGGTCAAACGGCCCGCGTTGACAGCCGGAGCCGAGCCGATGAAGTTGCGTTGAAGGTTGAGATGTTTGAAAGTTAATCCAAAGAGTTAAGGAAGTTTTTTCGCATCGAAATACTTTGGAAAGTAGATTTCGAACTGGAGCGGGAAAGTTACATCCAAACCCAATGGCGGAAAAAACCAATCTCAGGATGGAGTCGATGCCCATGCGCACTATCGTCCAAGGGAGAAGTCACCTATCTCGTGACTACAAAGACTTCTTCCAAAACAACAACAACCTGCAAGCATCCGAGCCCAACACCAGATGGCAATCTATTGCTAGGTGTGAGAACTGCATCTCATATGCCTCGAACATTGTATTTCACATCTATGCAATGGCTCAAAGGGTGGAGCCATTAGCCTGGTGAGGACAATGTTGAGATTCCACCATGGAGGAGGTGGAAGTCTAGGAGGAATGATTCTTTTATGTCCCTCCATAAATGCTTTAATGACAGGCACTCTAAAAAGAGACAGATGTTGTCTGTTCTGTAGATATGCAGCTATTGCAGCAAGGTGTAAGCGTATGGTAGAGTACGCTAGATTAGTACGCTGCAGACATAGTAAATAGAAAATGATGTTTTGAACTGAAGCTTCCAGTGGATCTATCTGATTGTTATTGAAGTATTTACAAATCATTTCCACTTTGCTGCATTACATGCCCTTGTGGTAGGACGTCTAGCTTCTTTGATAATATTCATGCAGTCTGGAAGAGTAAGGTAGCCAATTTCTAAGATTACAGGTGCCAGATCACCATGTTGAGATGGCTGGGATGTGGATGTCTTATCTCTCCATGGGTGTGGATGTCTGGATGGGATGCTTGGGCATTTTGCGTTTAGGTTTGTGGCCAACAGATCTATGTCCGGAAAACCCCACATCTGGAAGAATGGGAGGAGAACTTGAGGGTGGAGTTTCCATGAGTGGATCTGTTGTCTTTGACGACTGAACAGATCTGCTATCTGATTGTTTACTCCTGGAAGGTGTTCTGCAAGGAGAAACAATTAGTGACGTATGGCTCATCTCCAGATGGTCTGCGCTAGTTGTGATAGCTGGAGAGAGTGTGTCCTCTCTGTTTTTGTATGTAGTACATTGCTGCCATGTTGTCTGTAGGGATCAGAACAGCTTTGCCTACTAGATGAACTTGAAACGCTTTGAGTGCTAGAAAAGTCACTAGCAGCTCTAGATGATTTATGTGAAGCTGCTTTTGTTGCAGACTCCACATGCCCTGAATTGTATGCGTCTGGAGATGAGCTCCCCAACCAGTGAGTGATGCGTCTGCTGTCAGCACTATCTGTGGAACCTGGTCAATAAAGGGCCGCCCTTTTGAAAGGTTTTGTGTATACCACCACTGCAAAGAGTGATGGGTGTGGCTGTCTACCAACACTAGATCTGATAAGAGACCCTGAGCCTGGTTCCACTGATGTGCTAAACACTCCTGAAGGGGACGCATCTGGAGTCTTGTGTAAGGGACTATTAGAATGCAAGATGCCATTATCCCTAGTAACTGCATGAAGACTCGAGCTGACAATGAGTGTGGAGGCTGAAACTGACAGAGTAAAGTTTGCATGTTGCGGATTCTGGCCGGGTTGGGGTAGGCCAAAGCCCTTTGTGTATCTATTGTGGGTCCCAGATATGCCTGTGTGTTGGATGGATGTAGATGGAATTTGGACAGATTTACTGTGAATCCAATAGCGTGGAGGAATTGCACTATTTTGTGAGTGGGACATAGACAGCTTTTTTGCGATCTGGCTTTTATGAGCCAGTCGTCCAAATATGGGAAGACGTGAATGTGTTGTCTTTGAAGATGAGCTGCGACTACTACCAGGCACTTTGTCAAACCCTCCAGGATTTCACGATTTCGCGGCAAACTGTGAAATCGGCACTTTTGTAAAAATGCCGCGATTTTTACAAAAATGCCCTGAAGTGCAGGAACTTTCACAGGGCATAAAAGCTTATGTGACCATCGAACCATTTCATCTGAGGTTCCTGCTGGGCATAATAGCTATTTGGGGTTGGGAGGCCCGGCAGTGACATTCGAGGTTAGAGATACAACTGAATGAGACACATATTAGGATGTTCCTTAGAGACGACAAGGTAACAGAGGATTTAGCTGTCTAGGTGGACACACAGAGTATTTGAGAGGGCGCGGTCTCTCGAGAAACAGGTGTGCATGCATCATTGGTCTCAGAGGTGAGTACTTGAGTGTACTGGATAGAGACAGTCAGCCTGGCACAAGACAAAAGGCAGGACATGTGGGGAATTTATACATTCACATAAAAAGGAAAGAATGGGCAATGTACAGGATGGCTGGGGAGGGATCATAAGAACAGAGTTAGACAATGGAGGAGGGACCATAATCTGGCTATCATTATTAAGGAGTTCGTAGCACAAAATATGTATATATATATATATATATATATATCCATCGAACAGGAAACCCAATTGAAGAGGCCACAGAAAGTTGAATTTGCTCACAGATTTAACGACAGCTTGCAGGCAGGCAAAGAGACAGCAGGTCACATCAATAAAATATTCGCCAGACACAAAATAATTCCTAAGTGGGTCGATGCACTTCTTGCCGATTGTCTGCCTCGCTTTTTAACTGCCATAGGAGCGATCAGGTACCACCCTGCAAGGTGTCAGATCTCTTTCTTCCCTTTATTTTGTGTTATTTTGGGGAACATGAACAGCACGCCCACTGCGGATAGACTATTACGCACTACAACACCCATGAGGCTATGTACTTGGCCCCACCCACCATGGCAGGTGTTGAAAATCAAGGTGTGTAATATAAACAGTGCTTCCTGCACCTCTGTTGATCCACGCCACTGAAGAAGGGAAAATTAACTTCCGGAAACGCATCCGGCGAATATTTTTATTGATGTGACCTGCTGTCTCTTTGCCTGCCTGCAAGCTGTCATTAAACCTGTGAGCAAATTCAACTTTCTGTGGCCTCTTCAATTGGGTTTCCTGTTCGATGGATAAATATATATATATATGTATAACATTGCTGGAGAGAATGTTTTTTTTTAAATTAAAATGTTTGCTACCTGTCAGGGGTTCTGCATTAGAACAGAACGCAGCTGTGCAAAAATGGATCTGCAGAGAAATTTCCCATAACTGCACCGGTATAGAATTGCAAGACTGTTGTACGAATAATTTACGTATTTCCGAGTGCTATACATTGCAAATCATGTTACCATTAAAATGTTTTATTTCCACTTCACACTCCTTAAGGGACAAATATTAGCAATTTTTTCCCATTGTTTTGATCATCATTGTTTCACACAATGGGTCTGATTCACAAAAGCCATATTGGAGTACGCAAAGTAGTACTAAAGCGGTACTGCTTCACATGCTACAAAATGCAACTCACAATCCTACAGCTGGAGAGCTCCTCCTCCGTCTCTTCTATCTTTTTCTGTGTGGAGATCTTCACCCCAGTGGTAGAGATCACTGCACACCCAATTATGAGATCAAGTTGTAAATGTGAGAGGGGAAAGGAGAATGTGTGTGAAACTGGGGAAAATTAATCTAAAATGGGCGTGGGTAGTGAGATTTCAGCTAGGCTAGGGTAAAGTGCGGTGCCTCGGAAGTGTTACGGTGGATGAAATAGGGGAAGCTTAAGGGAAGAGATCACAGAGGACATCCCAAGTAAGCAAAACAAAGAAAAGAGAAGCAAGACATGGATTACCTTAAAAATGAGATAAGCATCTAACAAAGAAAATGATCAGTGCCTGAGATTAACCACGCTCCACTTATTCTCAGCGTGAATAATGGACCCAAAGCAACAGCACATGGAAACTCCAGCACAGAACATGACTCATCTCAAAAAAATGTTTCCTCAGCACATAGGTGCAAGTGACAGTTTCATCATATTGGTGCAATATAGTAAAGTAGCCTGAACAGGTGGGTGGAGAACAAGACTGCAGGCAAAAACACGCAATAACTGCAGTTACGAAATGCGACTAAAAGTGACTAGCAGGGTTAGATTTTAATAGTTTCAGTGTCCATTTACAAACATGTGCTGTTGGTGTATAAGCTGCCAGGCCATTCCTACTGGTATAGCCTCCTTTTGCATCAGACCCATTTTTAACAGGATCATTAGACATTAGATCCTATAAGACTGTTGATAGACTCCAGAAAGTGCATAAGGCAGCTCTTGGGTTCCACTCAGCTGCAGACACTTGCCGCATACAGCACACATCTTCTAAGGTGACCAGTGGGCCTTATGTGAGCTCTCATATCCAGTTAAATGAAACTCAAATGATACACCATGCACGACACGGCCTGTGTGCCTGGTATCAGTGGTGGAGGACTTTCAAGGCAACGGGAGCATATACTTGAAACCAGGGCATAGATTTAGATTCTGCTGAGGCCACTGAACAGAAACCTGGACATGCGCCCTCTCAAACGCAGTGTCTACAATCAGAAAAATACTTCGGCATCAGAGCCGAACGTACCACACCTCATAATCAAAGGCCACTGGAAACATATATTCACCTAGCAGCTTAAAAATGACAAAAAATACTCAAACAACATCAAGCTGAAACACAATACACTTTAGAAAGACGGACTGGAAGACAATTTCCAGCAAGGAATAAGATGTAGAAAGCAGGCATTTGGAGATAGCTCATTGGATCAGAAATGGGTGGGAATGGATAGCTCACGACCATTGACCGGCTGGATAGAAAGGGAACAGCCACAGGTCTCAGTTTTGGGTATAGGGCACGGGTCATAGGTACCAAGTTGGTGGAAGCCCTTGGGCTCACAGTGGAAGGGTAGTTCACAAACTCAGAAATGGGATATAAAGGGCCAGGTGTATGCTTGCCTCAGGGGTGGATATCTGGAACTAGAAAAGGTAATGTCAGGGCTGCCTAAAGACTGCAAATGAAGGAGATCAAATCAATTCAGGAGATTGGATTGGGGTTATACTTTCCCTCATTTTCAGGGTGGGTGAAGAGACCAATGCCAGGATGTTCAACAAGCATTGGAAATGCAATAGGTCTCGCATTAGAAAAGTGGGAGCTATTGGTATTGTAATTTTTATTTTTTGTGTGTGTAGTTTTTCCAAATAGCTACATTGATAGATTAGTCATTTACAATGCCAATAGTTTTAATTTTTTTGAATGTGACACCTATAGCATTTGGAATGCCACATGATTTGTATTGACGTGACTTTGATGGCAGCTTATGTTGTTATGCCACATTTCTAGAGAGCAGGAGAGTGCAGCAGGGGGATAGAAGCACAGCCCTGCTAGCTGAGCGTCCTCCCATCGCACACCCATCTGTGGCTTGAGTGGTGTGAGGGTGAGGGGTGTGAGAGTGAGGAATGTGAGTGTGAGGGGTGTGAGCATGAGTGTTGTGAGTGTGAGGGAGTGTGAGTGTGAGGGGGTGTGAGTGTGTGTGATGGTGAAGTTGAGTGAGTGTTTGTGAGGCTGAGTGTATGTGACGGTGTGTGTTGGTGAGGGTGTGTGAGGGTGAGTGAGGGTGTTTGATGTTTAGTGAGGGTTTGTGACGGTGTGAGGCTGAGGGTGTGTGAGGGTGAGTTAGGGAGTGTGATTGTGTGTGAGTGGGTGAGTCTGAGAGTTAGGTGTTGTGATGTTGATTGAATGTGAATGAGGCTGAGGGGATGATGGTAAGGGTGTGTAAGTGTGAGGCGTGTTTATTGTGACAAGTTGCAAGGCTGAGCGTGGGTGAGTGTGTGGGAGGGTGTTTGATGGTGAGTGTGCGAGGTGTAGTGAGTGTGAGAGTGTTGTGACAGGTGTCAGGGGAGGGTGTGTGTGTGAATGTCATGTGTTTGAGGGTGAGGGTGTGTGTGTGTGTGAGTGTGAGGGTGAGTGAGGGGGTGTGAGGCTTCGGGTGTGTGATGGTGCGTGAGTGTGTGTGAGGGTGAGTGAGGATGTGAGAGGTGTTGTTACGCAGAGGGTGTGTGACGGTGTGTGAGGGTGAGGGTGTGTGAGGGTGAGTGTGAGTCATTGTGAGTGAGTGTGAGTGAGGGGGTGTGAGAGTGTTGTTGTGAGGGTGAGGGGAGTGAGCGTGTGTGAGTGTGATGGGGTGTGAGGGTGAGGGTGTGTGAGTGTGTGTGAGGGTGGGGATGAGTGAGGTTGTTTGCGGCTGAGAGTGTGTGAGGTGTAGTGAGTGTGAGAGTGTTGTGATGGGTTTTAGGGGAGCGTGTCTGTGTGAGTGTAAGGTGTTTGAGGGTGAGGGTGTGTATGTGTGAGTGTGAGGGTGAGTGAGGGGGTGTGAGGTTTCGGGTGTGTGACGGTGTGTGAGTGTGAGTGTGTGTGAGGGTGAGTGAGGGTGAGAGAGGTGTTGTTAGGCAGAGGGTGTGTGATGGTGTGTGAGCGTGAGGGTGTGTGAGGCTGAGTGTGAGTGATTGTGAGTGAGTGTGAGTGAGTGTGAGTGAGTCTGAGTGAGTGTGAGTGAAGGGGGTGTGAGGGTTTTTGAGGGTGAGTGTGTGAGGTGTAGTGAGTGTGAGAGTGTTGTGAGGGGTGTGATGTTGTGATGGGAGTGAGGGTGTGTGAGGGTGATGGGGTGTGAGGGTGAGGGTGTGTGAGTGTGGGTGAGGGTGAGCGAGGGAGTGTGAGTGTGTGTGAGTTGTTGAGGGTGAGAGTTAGGGTGTGTGAGGGTGATGGTGTGAGGGTGATTGAGGGTGTGTGAGGGTGAGGGGATGAGGGTAAGGCTGTGTGAGGCTGAGGGGTGTTGATGGTGAGAGAGTGTGAGGGGTGTGAGTGGGTGCGGCTGTCCGGTGTAGTGAGTGTGAGCTTGTTGTGAGGGGTGTTATTTTTTGAGGGGAGTGAGGGTGTGTGAGTGTGTGTGAGTGTGAGGGGGTGTGAGTGTGTGTGAGGGTGAGTGTGAGTGAGTGGGTGTGAGGCTGAAGGTGTGTGATGGTGTGTGAGGGTGATGTTGTGTCAGGGTGATTGAGGGTGTGTGAAGGAGTGTGAGAGTTTTGGTGTGTGAGGGTGATGTTATGAGTGTGTGTATGTTAATATTAATTATTTAATATGTGTTGTGTAAAGAAAAACGTGATAGATCTTCCCTTTGTAATTGTCCTGCCTTATGTGTATTTTTGTATGTAATAGAACTGTGTATGTTTTTTAATTACTGTGTGGTGTTATGTGTGTTTTAGGTGTCTGTGGAATCCCGTATTAATTTTATTATTTTAAAAATGGCTGACGCAATGCGTCACCTTGACGTTCCCTACGTTAGCGTTCTAGTTTATTTTTGTGTTGTGAGTGTTTACGTTTCCTTGACGTTTATTTCTAGCCAATCGGAGCGCGACGTTTTTGACGTTGCTTTCCGATTTGCTTACGTCAACGGTGGAATTCCCCAGAAGATCGAGAATGTTGGTGCGCGGAAGGCGTGTTCTTGTTCCTGTGCTGTTGCTGCGTCGTTTGACAGGTAAGAATGTATTCCAAAGTGTTTTTTTATGTAATGTAATGTAGTATCTATACTATCTTTAAGTTAACGACTGAATAGGAGTGTGTTTTTATAACTGTTGACAAATTTTTTTTTCGATCGTAATATTTGTAAATGTTTGTAATGTAATGTAAATTAAAGTCTTGTTTTCAATTGTCGATATGTAATGCATATGTTTTCTAAAACTGTAATGTAATGTATTTTTTGCTGGTGTTTGTTATTTGACGTACAAGAGCTGTTATTTGAACTTTGAAGTGCTATTTAGTTTATAATATATTTATGTATGTTGTGTTTGCATTGTTTTTTTCCTGTGATGCTGAAGTAGCCGGATTATATGTTATTGAGGTACTCGATGTATTAAAGGAAACTTTGTGTATTTGCTGAATTTATTTTCCCTAGCAATGTATTAAGAGGATGTACAGTGATGTAATGTGTGTATTTTATGCGTTTTGTGAAAGAATTGTTTTATTTTCCAATCCCTGTTTGCATATTTGTGTATTAATAGCTGCACCCTCCTTGCGTTGCTTTAAGTTTGCATTTTGGACTAGCTGCAAGTGTGTAATCCTCTTTTTACGTATAATTCAAATAGTTGCTTAACGATATTTATGTGTACAGTTGGAGGCTGGAGTTGTATTTGGAGTGTAGAGTTGTAGAGTTGTATTGTAGTTATAGGGTGTAGTTGGAGGCTGGACTTTGACGGTGTGAGTGTGAGGGTGAGTGCATGTGAGCCTTTTGGAGTTTGCCACAGTATGTGTAAATTTGTAGTACTGTATGCAGTCTATTTTCTTCCCCAAACGTGTTTTGTGTTTTGTAGCTTAGTATGTGTTAGATCAGAATGTGTATGTGAACTATCTTTGATGTATGCAACAGTGAGAATAAGGGTGTTGCTTTTAATTTATGGGCATAAGGGTAGACGTCTTAGGATGTTTTTGTATTTTCTGTACTTCCCTAATTTTTTGTGAACAGCTGCGTGGGCAAGGATGTGTTGGCTGTTGTGTTGTTGAGTAGTGCTCTTTTGATGTTGTTTGATGCTGTTTTGGTGTACGGTGTTCCTGTGGTTGTGCACTTAGCACCACCAAAACACTTCGTGCAACAGCAGCATCAGTCAGAGCAACACCAGAGTCTTGTGCTTTTGTGATGACGCATTTTGTTTGTGTTTTTGATTATTTCTGGCATTGTTTACTTGTTTATTTTCCCTTACTTTAGTAAGTGCTTTCTGTTGTGAATTTTTTTCCTTTAGCTCACTTTGTCCACTTAAACATTGTTGTATTTTTTGCTGTGTATTCATATGTTTGTCTATTTTGTGTGCATTTATGATCTTTGTGAAAGAACTGTTTTATTTTACAATCCCTTTCTTTATTTTTGTGTATTAATTGCTGCACTGTCCTTGCGTTGCATTAAGTTTTAATGTTTTAATAGCTACAAGTGTGTAATCCGAATTTTACGTATTAAAATAAATGTTGCCTTACGTTATTTATGTGTGGATTTGGAGAGTAGAGTTGTAGTTGGAGTGTAGAGTTGTAGGGTGGTATTGTAGGTATAGGGTGTAGTTGGAGGGTGGACTTGGACTGTGTGAGTGTGAGGGTGAGTGGATGTGAGTCTTTGGGTGTTTGAGGGTGCGTGATGGTGTGTGAGAGTGATTGAGGGTGACTGTTTTAGTATGAGTGAGGGTGTGAGTGTTGTGAGGGTGTGTGTGAGGATGAGGGGGGGAGTGTAAATGTTGACTAACGTTATTTTGTGTGGAGTTTGAGGGTGGAGTTGTAGTTGGAGTGTAGAGTTGTAGTGTGGTATTGTACTTTTATGGTGTAGTTGGAGTGTTGTCTTTGACGGTGTGAGGGTGAGTGGATGTGAGGGTCAGGGAGTGTGAGTGTGTGTGATGGTGTGTGAGGGTGAGTGAGGGTGACGATGTGAGTATGAGTGAGGGTTTGAGGGTTGTGAGGGTGGACTTGGACGGTGTGAGGGTGATTGGATGTGATTTTTAGGGGGTGTGTGATGTTGTGTGAGGGTGAGTGAGGGTGACGGTGTGAGTATGAGTGTGGGTGTGAGGGTGATGGTGTGAGGGTGTGTGAAGGTGAGGGTAATGGGATGTGATAGTGTGTGATGATAGGTGTGGGTGAGTGAAGGTGATAGTTGTGTTGTGAGGGTGTCAAGGCGAGTGAGGGTGTGCGAGTTTGAAGGTTGAGTGTGTGACTGTGGGTGAGGGTGAGTGTTTGTAAGGGTGAGGGGGTGTGAGGGGGTGGGAGGGTTTGGGGGTGTTGTTGAGTGATGGTGTGTGATGGAGAGTGGGTGAGGGTGATTGAGTGTGTGTGAGGGTGAGGCTGTTGAGGTTGTGTGTGAGGGTGTGTTGCTGAGTGATGGTGCGTGATGGAGGTTGTGGGAGTGTGATCGTATCACGCTGTAGAGGGATGTGGGAAAATAGTAGGCCAGCTGAATGGGGTGTTTTTTTATTTTTTTCGTTTTGACACAAGTCTTTTGAAAGTAAAGCTAGCCATCCCTCCTGTGCCTCGAAGTTGCTGTCATTTTTCTTTTTTAGGTGTGCGTGTAATTTAGTATGTGTTGTGTGTTGTGTGTGCGTCAAAATGCAACCCAAGGAGACATAATAGAGGGTGTGTGTGAAAGTCCCCTTGATCCGTGAATGTGTGTATGAAAACTTTGTTGTGGTGTGGCGAAGTGGTCTGAACGTAGTGTGTGTAGTAAGAAAGGATCCGTTGCTAAAGGAGCAACATTTCTAGCGAGTCTGATAATGAACAATAAATGACAATGCCAATAGCCAGCGTTCAAATGCTGTTGAGCCCACCCAAATCAAAAACAATGGCAGCCCTCTATCTGTTTCGTGTGGGTTGATGGGGTGGGTGGCTGAGGGGGCTTTCAATGCGGCTTCCCTTTGCTGGCTCAGTTTGAAGCCCTGGTTTTAAGTATGAAGGCTCGGCACTCGATACAAAGTAAGTATCAGCAGAAAGGAACGGGCTGCAACTTGCAACCAGCATTTGAACGCTGCCGTTCACTCCCACACATGTACATGTTTTAGTACTCAATGCGAAGCTGTGAAATGCGTGTTTAAAACGAGACACGTTCGTGATACTGCAGGGAGAGAGAGGGGAGGTGCTGGCGGATGGGGAGGGGGAGGAGAAATGCGAGGCTGGCTGTGTCCAGGGAGAGAGGGGAGGTGCTGGCGTCTGGTGAGGGGGAGGAGAATTGCGAGCGTGGCTGTGTCCGGGGAGAGAGAGGGGGAGGGGGAGGAGAATTGCGAGCCTGGCTGTGTACGGGGAGAGAGAGGGGAGGTTCTGGCGGCTGGGGAACAGATGTCGAAGGCTGGCGAATTTTGTTTTAAAAATAGTGTGTTTCAGTGTGTGAGTTGTGCATGGTTAAGGGAGACGAGACAGAGGAGCCGGTGGCTGGGGAGGGGGATGAGAAATGGCAGCCTGTCTGTGGAGGAATGCGACCCTGTCTGTGTGCGGGGAGAGAGAGGGGAGGTGCTGGTGGCTGGGGGTGGGTGCGAGAGAGAGGGGAGGTGCTGGCGGATGGGGTTGGGGATTGCCGTGGGAGGGAGCCTTGAGGGGGAGGAGAATTGCGAGCCTGGCTGTGTCTGGGTAGAGAGAGGGGGAGGGGGAGGAGAATTGCGATCCTGGCTGTGTCCGGGGAGAGAGAGGGGTGGTTCTGGCGGCTGGGGGCTGGGGAACAGATGTCGAAGGCTGGCGACTTTTGTTTTAAAATAGTGTGTTTCAGTGTGTGAGTTGTGCATGGTTAAGGGAGACGAGACAGAGGAGCTGGTGGCTGGGGAGGGGGATGAGAAAGGGCAGCCTGTCTGCGGAGGAATGCGACCCTGTCTGTGTGCGGGGAGAGAGAGGGGAGGTGCTGGCGGCTGGGGGTGGGTGCGAGTGAGAGGGGAGGTGCTGGCGGATGGGGTTGGGGATTGCCGTGGGAGGGAGCCTTGTCTCTTTCATGTGCACGCGCTTTTAATGTCAATGCGCATGCGTATTGAGCTTGAATTTCACGGGCACTGCAAGGAATCGCCACGATTCCTTGCAAGTTGGTTAAAGTCTGTTTAAGCCCCCATAGTCTCGCAAGCTCAATGCGCATGCGCATTGACAGGCGAGACCTAAAAAGGAAAGTTCATACATAGTGGACAACGAAACAGATGAAAAAGGTGGCATAAGGCACTAGTTGTAAAACAAAATAGGTATCCAGAGGTGGTCTGGGAGGAAGCCATGACACTTCATGTGCCACGCGTGGTCTGTGTTCTCCGTCCTTCTCGGATGGCCCAAGGGCCACTCACGATGTGTTAGTCATAACAGGAACAGAATAAAAGTCCGCAGCTGGAGATTTTTATGGAGATTAATGGATCTTTGATGGGCTTCTCAGAACCTATACTAAAGCAAATGGAGGATTGCATTTACAAGGAATAACAGCCTTCACCTGTCGGCTGCTTCCTCTGTTCCATATCCCAGGTTGCCTATTTCAAAGTGGAATACTCTGCTAAAACAGTTTCCATTGATATAAGGCTGAAACTGAATGATTATGAGTAAAATAAAAATCAGCAAAAATGCTGCTAAATTGCCATATTTGTGCCGCTAAATTTCCATATTTGTGCCGCAAAATTTGCTAATCCATGCCGCTATATCCTGGGGGGTCTGCTTGGTGAAAAACATAGGTGCGGTAGTTACTCCGAATGGGAGCACCTTGAACTGATTGTGCTGGCCTGCTACTACGAACCTAAAGTATTTGCGGTGAGCAGAGTGCATTAAGCTATGGAAATAGGCATCCTTTAAGTCCAGAGTGGACAGAAAGTTGCCTTGCTGAAGGTGCAGTAGTACTTGCTGGAGTGTGACCATGTGGAAGTGGTCTGACTGAATGTTTAGATTTAGTTCTCTGAGGTCTAGTATAGGCCTGAGAGAGCCGTCCTTTTTGGGAATCAAGAAGTACAGGGAGTATACTCCGGTCCGTTGATGTTTTAATGGGACTGGTTCTATTGCACCATACTCCAACAGAGAGAGAACTAGAACTTCTTTTTCTAGAAGGGTAAGATATTCCTGTGACATTGTGTGTGAACTTAGAAGAATGTCTGGGGGAGTGTTTGTAAGTTCCAGGCAGTAACCATATTGGATAATTTTGTAAAACCCATTTGTCTGAGGTGATGGTGTTCCAGACCAGGAGAAATTGAGAGAGATGTCCTACAGGAGTGGAATGACCGGGGTAGCGGAAGGAAGTCACTGTTTGTTATATGCGGAGGAATCAATCAATCAATCAATCAATCTGAGTACTTCTACAGAGCACTACTTACCCATTGAGGGTCTCAAGGCGCTGAGGGGAAGGGGTGCCGCTACTGCTCGAAGAGCCAGGTCTTGAGGAGTCTTCTGAAGGCGAGTAGGTCTTGGGTCTGCCGTAGGTGGGTAGGGAGGGTGTTCCAGGTCTTGGTGGTGAGGTAGGAGAAGGATCTGTCGCCGGAGGTTGTTAGTTGGATGCGGGGGACATCGGTGAGGGCGAGGCTGGCGGAGCGGAGCTGGCGGGTCGGGGTGTAGAAGTTGAGTCTGCTGTTCAGGTATGCTGTTTCAGCATTGTGGAGTGCTTTGTGCGCGTGGGTGAGGAGCTTGAAGGTGATCTTCTTGTCGACGGGGAGCCGGTATAGGTCTCTCAGGTGGGGGGGGTGATGTGGCAGCGGCGGGTGACGTTGACGATCAGTCGGGCAGAGGCGTTTTGGATGCGTTGTAGTCGTCGTAGGTGTTTGGCTGGGATTCCTGTGTATATTGCGTTGCCATAGTCCAGTCTGCTGCTGACGAGGGCCTGTGTCACCGTTCCTTCTTGTTTCGGTCGGGATCCACTTGTAGGAAGTGCGTGTGGAGTTACCTCTGCCCCTTTCCATACCATTCTTTCCTCTAAAACCTCCTCTAAAGTAGCCTCTTGATTAGGGAGATTAGTTGTTTCCCTTGTAAGAGAAGGAGGGATTTTCTGTGCTAATATTTTTGGATCCACCCATGTAAAAGGAGCGCCGAAAGGAACCCCTACCCGCAAGTAACTGTAAAGCCCTCATGGACTTGTGACCTTAGTATCCTTCTTCATTTTTTCCAGCGAGGTGTCCACTACTGAACCAAAGAGGTGTTCCTTATCAAAAGGCTGATTGAGAATGGAGGCCTGTACCTCAGGTTTGAAACCTGAAATTTTCAACCATGCGTGTCTACGTAGCAGTACGCTGCTGTTTACTGCACGCGCTGCTGTGTCTCTTGCATCTAATGTGTACTTTATGGAGGTATGGGTGATAAGTTTGCCCTCCTGAATAAGATCATTTGCCTTAGATTTGTTCTCATCAGGCAGAAATTGCATACGTTTTCCAGATCATCGTAATGAGCTCTATCATATCTGGCTAACAAAGCCTGAGCATTAGCAATGCACCAGTTATTAGCTGTTTGTGAGGCTACCCTTTTACCAGAGGCATCAATTTCCTTGGACTTCTTATCAGGAGGAGGGGCCTCACCTGTGGTCTGTGAGTTAGCTCTCTTGCGAGCATTAAAAACCACAAGAGTGTATAGGGGGAGTTGACCCTTGATGTAGGTAGGGTCAGTAGGTGCTGGCTTATATTTCTTCTCAACCCTGGGCATGATGATTCTTGCCCTTACAGGATCTTTAAAAATATCATCTGCATGCTTAAGTGTCCCCTTAAGCACTGGTAGTGTGTGTGTAGTTTTCTGAGTGAAGCTTAAGGTCCAAAACAAAAAGTCCTCCTCTAAAGGCTCCTTATGTAGTCCCACCCCATGGCAATGAGCAGCCCTATTAAGAAGCTCAATGTAGCCCATATTGTTGTCAGGTGGTGATGGCCTGGACGAGTATAAGTGAGGGTCAGTATCTGTGTGTGGATCAGTATCATAATCCTTCCATTGGTCAACATCTTGAGGCCTATCCTCATCTCCATCCCCATCCCCTTCATCCTATGGGTCAGGTGATAGTGATGGTGGTGAATTAGTGGGTGTGATGAGTAATTGAGGATTAATAGGTGAAGGGGGTGGCACAAAAGGTGTTGGAGGGTTTGTACCCACATTCCTTTTCTTGTGGGGCATGTGGGGCTCATCCTGTTGGGCCAATTTCCTTATTTCAGGCAATTTGGCATGAATATGTCCAGTATCTGGGTTAATAACCAGTTCTTTTTGTTTCAGATCCGAAGATGTAATATCGGACCGAAGTTCTTTTGGTGGAGTCTTTTTATCTTTACTTGCAGCTTTCAGCGTCAAACTTTTCAGCTCCGAACTCTCCGGTACCAAAGATTTAGGCTTCGACTAAGAAGAAACGTGGACCAGGACCTTCTTGGATTTCTGCGCTGAGGATTTTGGCTCGGCCTTCAGCCCGAGGCAGAAGGCTTTTCTTTGTGTTTCGGCGTTGGGCCCGCGGGCGGGTTGCTTGAAACTTTTTCTCAATACTGACCTTGGCCCACAGGCAGAGGAAGGAACTGAACCTTTTTTGTCTTTGGTTGTTGAAGCAAGGGGGCTTCTGTACTCAAGGTACGCTGACCCAGTGTAACTTGCTCCTCTTCTTCCATGTCGGAGTCGGCCTCAGACACGGAGACATGTTCCTCTTCCTCGGCTCCTTGAGGGTGTGTTTCTTCTTGGTCGGAATCTTCGCTGAAGATATCCCGTACTGAGCCACCTTGGTGTTGCATCTCGGGACGTCAAGCCCGACGGTCACTAAGCGTCTTCTTTGATCGAGACGATCGGCACAC
This sequence comes from Lissotriton vulgaris, assembly GCF_964263255.1. Taxonomy (NCBI): domain Eukaryota; kingdom Metazoa; phylum Chordata; class Amphibia; order Caudata; family Salamandridae; genus Lissotriton; species Lissotriton vulgaris. The sequence goes on from NC_141693.1 coordinate 1,495,234,409, forward strand.
ATCGCAGTCTTTCTCGTCGTGTTCTGCGGACAAACAGAGATTGCACAGGTCGGTGCACGGAAACTTGCTGCTACACCCGTAACAGAGCTTGAATGGAGTCCGTTCCATCGACTGCTAGCGAACCCGGCGCGGGTAGGCTCAACGACCCTCCCCAAGTTTTTCCATTGAAGATCGTTAAGTCGAAATGATACATGGAGAATGGGAAACGCGATTGAGAAACAATACTGTAGAGGGTAGTGGATTGCGTGTCGAAGAGAATCCGAGAAACTGTGCCGAACCGGAGCGCAGCAATTCACATCCAGCCCTGATTGCGGAAAAAAACAATCGAACAATGGAGTCAATGCCCATGCGCACTATCACCGGAAGGAGTCGTCACCTACCTCGTAACTGGAAAAGACTTCTTCGAACCAAAACAAAGTGCAAACATCCGGACCCGACATTAGATGGCAGGCTATGCACAGCATGTAATCTACAGCTCACATGCCTCGAAAATTTAATTTTCATTTAACAGTTGTGTTTGGTATCTAATGAATGTGAAGTCCTGGGCTTGATTGCCAAAGATGTCTCCTTTGTTGCACCATATTACCATAGCTTTTCCATTTAAAATTATAGAATTTCCTTGTGCTTGGCATTCTGACTTCTTTTAGGACATCCACAACTCTCTTTCTGATGCCTAAATGTCCAAATTCTAAGTCTTCAGGAGCCAAGCTACCACACTGAGGCTGGTCCAGTCTAGGTGATAGATCTGGTCCTTTTGCATAGAGAGAAGTCCTTGTGATATCTTCATAAGGTGCTAGAATCATGTTTTTCTAGCCCATTGGGGCATTATTAGGATTTATATCATAGAGACTTGTTTACACCTGTTTACTGCTAGCAATGTTAGTGGTACTGGAGGAAATGTGTACCCACATTTCCTCGACCAGTCTATCAATAGAGCAAAAAACACAAATGATGGCCAGAATGCAGAGCAAATCAAACATTCACCCCCAGTCACAGATCTGGGCTAAACCCAACGTTTTTTTGCTCACTACGCCATACCAGGTTGGTCCGAGCCAAATGCAAATCAGTCTTGACCCTGCCCCCCATAGGAACAGTCCAGCCCGAACTGCCCGGCCAGGTCCTCCCTGGACCAGAAAACAAGCATCCTGGCACCAGTTTCGGGATATCACCCCTCATCATCTAAGTTAGCTTGAATCCAGTGGTATAGTGAGCACCGGGCCCATGTCTGGGCATACCCTTCCCACTTAGGGCGACAACGCTAAAAAACACACAAATGATGAACGGAATGCACAGCAAATCAAACATTCACCACTAGTCACAGGTCTGGGTTAAGTCCAAACTGGGGTGGCGTGGTGAGCAAAACAACGGTGGTTTAATTCCAGATCTGTGACTGGGGGTGAGTGTTTGATTTGTTCAGCGGTCCTTTCATCATGTGTTCTTTCTGCTTTTGTCGGGACAAGACTGATGACATAGGAGAGGACAAACATCCTAGGTACCCTTGGGATGCCTATGACATAGACCCATGGGGGATACAGACCCAGACCTCTACCCTGCACGCCCATCCCCATCACACTATACTTCAGCTTACCACCAAGAGATAATAGCCAGAGCTGCAGCATACCACCAGATGCCCATACACAAGGATCCTACAGAGGATGACTTCCTCTTTGGGACCCTCTGTACTGAACAAATAGGCTCACAATATTTGCAAATGCTCAAGGGAGGTCTAGGTCATGCTAATGACGTTTTCAAAGATCTAGTGAGAGCACAAATTATAACACCAAGGGTTGGCAAAAAATACAAGGCAGTGCCATTTGACCCAATTTATATTAGAGGCCAGTTAACCCGGACTCATTTGTGGTGACAAGTGCAAAGAAAAGATCTCACTCATAGACAACAGTGGATGCACCCCCCCAGACAAAGAATCAAAACTGATTGACGCATCTGGAAAACAGATTGCTGCCAAATCGGCTAATCATTAGTGATTTGCCAACAGCCAAGCCTTATTAGCACGCTATAACCGGGCGAACTGGGACAAAATGGAGGGGCTCCTCCAGCATCTCCCAGAACAGTATGAAAAGTGGTGGTCTGAATAAGTTAATGAGGGTAAACTAATTGCAAATAATTCTATCAAATGTGCAATAGACTCCACTGACACTGCCGCAAGAGGCATAAACACAAGCGTTCTGCTGTGCAGACATGCTTGGCTACGTGTCTCTGGGTTTAAAACTGAGGTCCAGCAAGGGGTCCTTATTCTCTTATTTGAAAAAGAGCATCTTTTTGGTCGCAAGTAGACGCAGTCCTCGAAAAAACGAACAAGCATTGGCATAGCCAATAGATCTCACCTTTGGGACCTTATAAGTGTTTAGCCATGCAACAGTTGATGTTGTTGCACCAAGGATATTGTGCTGCATAACTAAATACTTAAGGCCACAAAGGCAAGACCTATTGGCTATGCCAATGCTTGTTAAATTAGATGGTAATTTACTTACAGCAGAGGAGATGGGTGTTTGAGGTCCCACTAATACATAAGAGTGCAAAGCCATACGTAGTGAATGTTTTAGATAGGGCTGAGATAGAAGTCATTGTTGGGTGCTAAGTAAGTGAAATTGAGGTGGAAGCACAAAAATACAGGAATTGGTGAGAAAAGGAGGAATTGGGGCAGCAAATTGTGGGCAGGAAAATGGCATTATGATTCTGAGCAACTCCTGCGTCACACTCATGAGCATGCATGGATACCGAGGCATGCATTATTACCCATTGGCTATTTAGTATTTAAGTTTTATTCACTGTTTTAATATGCTAGATGCCCTTTTTGGAACAGTAAATAAAGAACCATGGTAAGTAATCTGTAGCGTTTTTTAGTACAGAAGAGTGGTCCATCAGCAAACTGCTGCTGTTTTGCCTTTAACATTTTTGTTTTGTTTTATTAAATGAGATGAGGTGGGTGAGAGAAAATGATGGATAGGGTAATGGAGAGAACAGAGACAGGAGTGGTATTCCCACTGTACGCTGCTTTTGTTGAGATGCCAACTGTTAGTGTTTTGTGGGAGCAGATGGGATTTCCGGATGGTGCTCAGCGGGAGTGCTGGCTCCACATTTGTGGCTGCTGCTGACGCGAGCCAGGCAGAACCGAACAAAGGTGCGCTGCCGGAATTGTTAAAGTTAAAGCGGTGTTATAAGGGGAATCTCGTTAACCAAGCTGCACAGAATAAAAGCAAGTTGCGTGGTGATAATATAGGTAAAGCGCAGCATTGTGTGCTGCCAAAAAGTATATATTTTTAAATGGGACAAAAGCACTGCTGTCAGGTTAAAGATGAAGCCCGGTGTGCCGCGATGTAAAAATAAAACATAGATTGGTTTAATCAAGGCACTCTTACTGAACAGTACACTCTAAGGAGGAAGCGTGTAGCTTTCGCCAGATACAGGTTGTTGCTATTGGGTGGAAGTGGATAAGAATTCTGGCAGGTGCTCATCGGGAGTTCTGGCTCCACGTTTGTGGCTTCTGCTATAAGGAGCATCTCCTGACGCGAGCTGTGCAGAATTGAAAGAAAGGCGTTGCCACTATTATTGAAGTTGAAACAGTGCTGTAAGTCGCATCCCTTGACTTGAGCCATGCAGAATAACAAGCACTGAAACACAAGCGCGGCCCCTTGGCCGTGAAAGTTAATTGTGAGAGAGAGGGGGAGCAGGAGGTGAGCCCGGAGTGGTGCGCGCGCGCTGGGGAGAGCAGTCTGCTCATTTTCAAGCACTGCACTCTTGCTTGTGGCGCACCCCTGTGCGCTCCCGCAAGGTGGATGCTGCCACAAGCACGAGTGTGTGCTTCGAAAAAGAGCAGAACGATGGCTAAAGGTCCTCCTATGCCTTGAACTGGATACAAGATTTTTTAACAGATAGGACACAAACAGTGAACCTAGGTCCTTTTCAATCTAAGATCAGCCATGTTACTAAAGGGGTACCGCAGGGCTCTTGCCTTAGCCAGTCTTTATTTAATGTGTATTAGCAGCACTTCTTAGGAAAATTGGGTTTTTCCCATTCTCCAATGCGGATGACACGCAACTGATTTTTACATATAATAAATACACCCCCAACATCCAGAACGTGTTCTCAGAAGGCATGAAAACGATTACCTCCTGGATGAGGAATAATTTCCTGCAGCTAAACACAGGAAAAATGGAAATCATGCTCTTTAAGGATGCTATTACTATGTGGTCTACCAGATGGTGGCCAGAAGAACGAATAGTTTCTTACCTGCGAGTGTAGTTTTGCAGCTTGACGATCTTTCTGGACTCACTATGCTGTGCATTATTCCGCGGTCTTGTGGTTGGGTCTGGATACGTAGTCTTTTCTTTCTTTTTTGTTTTGTTTTTTGTAGCCCAGGTGGGCGTTGACGTCCCACCTTTGGTGTATTTCCGGTGACGTCGGCACGCTTCCCGCGGAAGCTCCCACTCCTGGGCGCCATCTTCGGATTCTTTTTTCTCGTGTTCGTTTTGTTACCGAAGTTATGGCAATGTTCAACTCAAGTTTTTTCACCTCTTTAACCTTTAAGGCTTCTTTTCCAAGTAGTGGCTTTGTTTCAACCACCTTTTCTCTCCAGCCTCATCTTTCTAGCGGAGGTGGGTGGGTTCGCTAGTGAATCCAGAAAGATCGTCAAGCTGCAAAACTACACCGACAGGTAAGAAACTATTCGTTTTGCAGCGTGAATCTTTCTGGATTCACTAAGCTGTGAATAGACTTTGTAGCGGTTTGGAATGTTTCTAGCGGCTGGGTGGAAGATGAGCGTTGTTTATTGAATATGTGTTGAAGCACCCTTTGTCCGACTTGTGCTTCCTTGTTCATCTGTATATCCACACAGTAGTGCTTCATGAATGTGTGCACTGAAGCTCATGTTGCCGCCAGGCATATGTCCTGAATTGGTGTGTTAGCTAGGAAAGCTATTGTAACTCCTTTTTTTTCCTGGTAGAGTGGGCACGTGTCCCCTCTGTTAGTTCCTGCCCTGCCTGCTTGTGGCAGAACTGTATTGTTTCGGCAATCCATCGCGCAATTGTTCCTTTAGTTACTGGTTTCCCCATGAAACTGTTAGCGAAGGACACAAAGAACTGCTTTGTTTTCCTCTGTTCCTTCGTTCTCTCAATGTAGTGCATGACTGCCCTTCTGGCGTCCAGAGTGTGCAGTGCCCTTTCAGCTCTTGTTGCCGGTTTTTGGAAGAAATTCGGTATCTGTATAGTCTGATTCAAGTGGAACCTTGACACCACCTTTGGCATGAAGTGTGGGTCCGTTCTCATCACCACCCTATCGCTGTGTATCTGTATGTAGGGTTCCTGTAGTGTTAGTGCCTGCAGTTCGCTCACTCTGCGCAGTGAAGTGATTGCTACCAGGAAAGCTGTTTTCATGGTCAGCATTTCTAGGGAGGCCTTGTGAATTGGTTCAAAAGGTTCCTTCATGAGTTCCGTTAGGAATAGGTTGAGGTTCCATGCAGGTGGTGGCACCCTCTTTGGCGGTGCGATCCTCTTTGCTCCCTCCAGGAATCTCTTAATGACCTGTGATGTGAAGAAACTCTTGCACGTTTCTCCTCTTGTGTAAGCGACTATCGCTGCCAAGTTAACCCTCAGTGAGAATGAGCTCAGATTTTTGTCGAGCAGGTGCGTGAAGTACTTTAGCACTGTTGAGTCCTTTTTCATCTTATTGTGTAGCTTTTCCCTCCTGCACCACAGTGTAAATCTCTTCCATTTCGCTACATAGCATTTCCGTGTGCTGGGTCTTCGTGCCTCCCGAAGTACCCTTAGGGTGCTTTCTGGCAGTTTAAAATGCGCAAACTCTGTCCTCAGGAGCAACGCTACGAGGCTCAGGCCCTCTGGCTCCGGGTGCTGCACTTCTCCGTTTTGCATGGAGAGTAGGTCTTTTCTTCTCCCGAATCTGTGGGGTGCACTCTGTGTCATCTCCATGATCTGCGAGTACCATGTCTGCCTGGCCCACTGTGGTGCAACCAGTATCAGGGTCATGTTGCCCGCTCTGCACTTGCTGAGTACCTTGTGTATCAGCGATATCGGGGGAAAAGCGTAAGCAAATGTCCTGGAACAGTCTATCCATAGGGCATTCCCCAGGGAGCCCTCCCCGGGCTGCCTGGATGTGAAGTTTTGGCATTTTGCATTCTGGCGTGTTGCAAATAGGTCTACCGACGGTGTCCCCCACCTGTCGAAGAGCCTTCTCGTCTCTTGTGCATTGAGTTCCCACTCGTGGGATGCCGATGTCTGTCTGCTGAGCCTGTCTACTTCTACATTGTCCTTTCCTGGTAGATGTATGGCTAGCAGGTCTATCTTGAGTGGGATGGCCCATCTCCATATCTCCTGCGCTAGTTTTGAAAGCGGGGCTGATTGTGTCCCCCCCTGCTTGTTGATGTAAAACATTGCTGTTGTGTTGTCTGTCTGGATCAACCCTCTCTGGTTGTACAGTTTTGTTTGGAAGGCCTTTATGGCTAGGAAAACTATGTTCAACTCCAGGTAATTGATGTGTCTGACCGCATCTGCTGGTGTCCACAGGCCTCTTACTTTGAGTTTCTCCATGTGAGCACCCCATCCCCTCTGGGACGCGTCTATGTATGTATGTATGTATAGGCATTTATATAGCGCACTACTTACCCGGAGGGTCCCAAGGCGCTTCGACCGCTGCGAAACCCTTCCTGGCTTCCCTGAGAGATGGTCCCTTAATGGGTATCTCCAGGGTGAGACCAGGCATCCCCGGCGGTCTGGTGGGGCCGTTAGTGAAGATGAGGCAAGCTAATGCCCAGAGTTGCCGAGTGTGATCGCTGATCAGAGTGGGCACCGAGGCGAGAGAATTATCGAGTCCGCTGCGCCTGGTCCAGAAACCTGCCGCGCCGGGAATCAAACCCTGGTCCCGGGCCGTCCTCTGCTCTCGGGTCTGCCGCCTCTAACCAGTGAGCCACACTACTTCGTCTGTGGTAATGGTCACTGTTGGCGTTGGTTGCGTCAGAGGCTTCCCCCTTGTAATGTTCCCCATGTTCCACCATGTCATCTCTTTCTGCACTGTGTGCATTACAACCACTTGATCCTCCCAACGACCTGTAGCTTGTGACCATTGCTCCTGTAGCCATTCCTGTAAAGGTCTCATGTGGAGCCGTACGTTTGGGACTCGGTGTATGCATGATGTCATCATACCCATGATTATGCTCGCTGACCTCACTGTCCGAGCTTGCCCCTTCTGGTAGAGCTGCGTCTCCCTCACAAGCGCTTTTGTTCTCTTCTAGCTGGGGAACACCCTGCTCTGTAATGTGTCCATCTGTGCTCCCAGGAAGATAATTTAATTTGTTCTGGTTCCAAGGAGGATTTCCCCAATGGATAGAGAATCCTAGGTTCATCAGTGTGCCGGTCACCCTCTGTGCGTGCTGCTTGCACGTTTTGTATGAGCTTGCTTTGATCAGCCAGTCGTCCAGGTAAGGGTACACGTGCATCCCTTCCCTTCGTAGGTGTGCTGCGACTGTTGCGAGGCACTTTGTGAATACCCTTGGTGCCGATTTGAGTCCGAACGCCAGGGTTGTGAACTGGTAGTGGTCTTCTCCGATGATGAATCTGAGGAGGTGTTTGTGGCCCCTGTTCATTGGGATGTGCAGGTAGGCATCTTTTAGGTCTATGGTGACCATGAAGTCCCCACCTTGCAATTGAGGAAGTACCTCTTGAAGGGAGGTCATCTTGAACCTTTGCGTTCTTACGAACTTGTTTAAGAATCTTAAGTCCAGGATGGGTCTCATAGTTTCGTCCACCTTTGTACCAGAAAGTATGTGGAGTATACGCCCTTGTTCCTTTCCCTGTAAGGTACTGTTTCTATGGCTTGTTTTTGCAGGAGCTCCTTTGCTTCCTCTCGAAGGAGCTCTAGGTCTTTCCTTGCTAGTGGTCTTCTTTTTAGTTTCCTGTCCGTTGGCTTTCCTTCCAACTCTATGCAGTACCCGTACTGTGTGATGTTGAGTACCCATTTGTCTGATGTTATACTCTTCCACTCCCTGAAGAAGTGTTTCAGTCTTCCTCCCACTGGTCTTACATGTACAGAGGTATCTAGTTCGCGTAACTCCTGTCCGATGTGTTTGTGCTCCACCCTGGGAGTTTTTGCTCGGGTGGGCACATGGAGTTTTATTGAGTCACTTAGAGGCGGGCTGCTGTCCCCCTCTCTTATTATGTCCACGTCCATTCCCTCTCCCGCAAAAGGACTGGCCTCTTGGTTGGTACTGCCAGGACTGTTTTTGCTGCCCCTGCTGTGACTGAGTGTCTGCTTGGTGGGCTTGTTGGAACGCCTGGTGTGATGTTCCTGGCTGGTTTCCTCCCCTCCCGTTAGATCTTCGTGACGGGGTGCCCCTTTTAGCACCTCTGAACTGAAATGCCCCCATGGATCTTGAAGTCTCGTTATCCTTCTTCAGTTGGCTGAGTTTCTCGTCAACTGGGGCCCCGAACAGTGTTTCTCCATTGAACGGTGTGTTGAGGATGCTGTGCTGCACTTCTGGCTTGAAGCCCGAAATTCTGAGCCAGGCTTGTCTTCTCTCCATGATGCCCATCATCATGAGCCTGCTAGAGGTGTCTGCTCCATCCAGGCTGTCTTGAGGCAAGAATTGGCTACATTCTTGCCCTCTTCGACAAGGTTTTCAGCTTTTTGCTTAAATTCCTGTGGCATGTTCTTTACTAACTCGCCCAGCTCTTCCAGGATCTGGTATTGGTGCCTGTTGAGCAATGCATTGGAATTCGCCATGCGCCAGTGCATTGCGGCATTCTGTTCAATTCTTCTCCCCACCTGGTCCATCCTCTTGCTTTCTTTGTCTGGAGGTGGCCCAGAAGTGGTAGGTACATTGGCCCTCTTTCTTGCCATGGCTGCGATGATGGAGTCTGCTGAGACCGATCCCTGAATGTAGGGTGGGTCCTTGGAGGAATGTTTATACTTTTTCTCCGTCCTGGGAGTGACTGCTTTGCATGTAGCTGGTTCTTTGAAAGCCTATTTTCCCTGTGCCATGACACTGTCGAGCATGGGCAGGAACTGGCTCCTTGTTTGTGTAGGGAGCAGTGTCTCGAGAAGGAAAAGTCAGCTTTCTGCTTTTCTTCGTCGAGTTTTACTTTGAAAACTGCAGCTGCATTCCTGATGACTGTGTTGTAGACCCCGATGTCTTCTGGCAGCGAGGGCCTCGAGGGATATGTGTCGACGGCTTCCTCTGGGCTCTCTGTGTCGACGCCCTGCCAATCTATTTCCTGAGTCTCCGAGGATGCAGACCCGAGGAGTGTCCTGCGGTCGTCTTCTCCTTCATCCTCGTAGTAGGAGGCCTCCTCCTCCTCTTGGTCGTCGAAGATCTCGATGCCCTCCGACTGTCCTTTGACGTCGTAGTCCTCCTCCTCCGTTTCCTCGACCACCTGTAGCCTAGGTTTCGTCGGGATTGTGTATTCCTTCATCCCGGCGTAAAAAATGTATTTCCGCTGCAGAATGTTTTCCATCTCGGACTCGAGGCGTCTTTTCTTTTTCTCCATTTTGGCCGCGTGGTCTGCGTCGAATGGATCGGCCGCTCTTTTTGGCGCCGAGCCGACTTTCGGCATCTAAGGTTTCGGTAACAAGCTGGCTCTCGGGTCCTTCGTTGCCACCGAAGCGCCCTTCGGATCCTTTTCCCTCGGCGTCGAACGCTCCTTTTCGGGAGCGATTTTCGACCTCTTTTGCTGTTCTCCAGCTCTCGGCGCCTGGGAGTCCTTCTCAGAGGATACGCTGTGCCTTGGTGTAGCCGCGGACGGCCAAGTTTTCGACGTCGGCGCTTTCGAGGTTTTGCCCTCAATTTTTTGAGACTCGGGGTCTCTCGGTGCGCTAGGGGCCGTAGAGTCTCCTACCTTCTTTGGAGTCTTCGTAATATCGGTCTCTACGATTGTGTAGCCGTCGTGTTCGGCGGCAGCGTTGTCCTCATCGTCTGATGATAGCCCCAGGTCTCGAAGGGACGGTGGCTGTCCCTTGCCCTGCATGGTGGCGTTGGCTATCCACTGTCTCTCTCTCACTCCAAGAGTTTTTGGCACGAAGGCGGAGCAGGCGTTACAGTCCTCGCTCTCGTGATCGACCGGTAGGCAAAGGTTGCAGACCGGGTGCTGGTCCTTCTGTGCGTACTTGTGGTGGCAGTTACGGCAGAATTTGAAAGGAGTGTTGTCCATCTCATGCGTTCAGGGGGCCCCCTGAGCTTGCATTCTCTGATGGAGGTCGAAGTTCTTGAAGTTCTTCTTCTCCTTCGTCGTCCTCTTCGATGATGTAGTCTCCTGTAGTCTTCTCAATCTCTTTTCTTGCAAAAAGTGCGTATTTTTCTTCTTCTTTCTCCAAAAATGTCTGGAGCCCTTTCGGGAACGATCCACACCCAACCGCGGAAAAAGGAATCTGAAGATGGCGCCCAGGAGTGGGAGCTTCTGCGGGAAGCGTACCGACGTCACCGGAAATACACCAAAGGTGGGACGTCGATGCCCACCTGGGCTACAAAAAAAAAAGAAAAGACTACGAATCCGGACCCAACCACAAGACCCAGGAATAATGCACAGCATAGTGAATCCAGAAAGATACACGCTGCAAAACTGGGTTTAGCTCCCACACCTAAGACAGTTGTTAACAACCTAGGGGTTCTAGTAAACAGAGATCTCAACTTGGAGGATCATATAGCAACTATTAAAAGATCCCGTTTCTATGCGCAGAACCTGCTTCGAAAGATTTTCAATTTTCTTCCAATCAGAACACGAAAAACACTAATCCATGCTTTAGTTCTCATTCGCTTGGATTGCAGGTAGTGCAGATAGTGCAGAACACTGCAGAACGTCTGGTGACCAGTGCTCCCAATCATGCCCCATCTCTTCCCTTACTACACAACTTACACTGGCTTCCTATTCGGAAGAGAATTCATTTTAAAGTGTGCTGCCTTGTGTTCAAAGGCCTCAATCATATGGGCCCTACATATTTGGCTGAAAAACTAGTCAAGTATACTCCATCTCGCACACTACGTTCTGAGGGAAAAGGCCTACTCGTCGTTCCTTGAATCAAGCAAACCAGATTAGGAGGAAAATCTTTCTCCTACATGGCTCCCCTGCTATGGAACCAATTGCCTCTGGAACTTTGCCTAAATACCAACTATATGGCATTCAGGAACAAGCTTAAGACTCTGCTTTTTTAGTATTGTATGCTCCCACTGTGTTGTAACTCTTGTCATCCTTAGCGCTGAGATATCCCATCTGGGGTGAGTCAGGTGCTTTATAAATGCTATAAATAAATAAAATAAATAAATAAATACGCAGCGCGCCGAAACCTAAAAAGGACACTGATGTTGCATGATCTATGGGCGCCCCCAATCTCCCTACTTTCATGGGTCTTTTTGTTGCCCCTACTTCGAACAGGGTGCCAAATCTGCATCAACCGATACCTCAGGGCATCCTCATATAAAAACCAAGGTTGAATATCAACCTTTAGAGGCTTCTACAGAGGTACTTATAGAGGAAATAATTTTAACAGCCGCATATGAGGAAATGCTACCCATACCACAAACACTACCTCCAAACAATGACTCCCTCAACATTCCCCCCGACAATCTAACACCTGTAGGGGGACGTCTACAACAATTCTTCGCAGAATGGTAATACATTACAACTGATCAATGGGTGTTGGACATTATCCAGCATGGTTAATCTCTGGAGTTCATACCAACTCCTCCAAATATTCCACCCTGCAAGCACAAACTTCCCATACAACACCAAGTTCTGCTTAAGCAAGAGAAAACAGCTCTGTTACGCAAAGGAGCCATAGAGAAAGTCCAACCTCAACGAATGGGAGTATATTGACTATACTTTCTCATTCTCAAAAAAGACGGCTCACTTCGACCCATTCTAGAACTCAGGCCCCTAAATCACTACATTCTGTCGGACCACTTCCACATGGTCGTCTTTCAGGAAGTAATGCCACTGCTACAAAAAGGCGACTTTATGTCTGCATTAGACCTGAAAAACGCCTACTTTCATATACCCATCCATCCCGCTCATCGCAAATAACTATGACTAAGAAGTCTTCCTGCTCCTAAAGTACATGAAGATCCATTTTGTGGCATTAAGCCTCCCATTATATTACCTTCTGTTATCTTCAGAGGATAGGTTTGGAAGGATGCAGGTCTGGGTCAGGATACCTCACCTGGTTCTCTAGAATTGTTGTATGACTCATCCTCGTGGTAGGATCTAAGCAAATATGTTGAGGATTGAGGTGAATTCTGAGGTGTAAATCCCTTTAGTAGTGTGTCTGCAGGTGGCATGGAAGACGGAGGCAGAGCTGGAGGAGGCTAAAGAGGTTGTAGAGGTAGTGGAGGAGTAGAAGGGGAAAAGTGGATGGGGTGTGCGCCTTTGTCTTTGCACATCTTTTTGTGCTTCGGAGCCAATTCTGGTGGCAGATTTAAGTCCTCCTCAAAGGTTGGCTTTCCCTTACATGGTAAGGTGTCGACCACTTTGTGCAGTTGTGTGGTAATCCTTCCCATCTGTGGATAAATATAAAGTCTCCCGTCGGGATCGAGCTCTGCTTGGAGCTGTTAAAGGATTGGCTGCTCCGAATTCTTTGGACTTTCGTAGCTGGTTGTCTCCACATTGAATGTTTAGCCCTTGGAAGCTGTGCTTTGAGCCAGCAGTATTGATTTAGGTCTTAGCTACTGCTGCTTCGGTGCCAAATGTGTTGTCAGCTCTAAGTGTGATTTAGGTGCAGGTGACATTTTGAAACCTCTTGGTGTTTTCTACACAGGCATGGGCATCGGTGCAAAGGAAGCAAAGATCTTTGTCTTGAGCTTGTGGATGTGGGGGTTACTGTGGGCTTATTGTGAGTTTGACCTGTGCCAGAGCCATACAGAGTCCCGGAGGGCTGGCTTGAAATCAAGACACTGAAGACCCGACCCCCTCAAGCATGGTGTTCCTTAGGTGCGCCTTAGTGGGCTTGGTGTAAGAGTTTGGTATACTCACTACTTGTGGGGTTGTCTGTCTGCGTGGTCCTGTTGCCTCGACCCTGAACTGGGATTGTTCCTCCTCCTTGTTGGAGCTGCAGGAGATGGCCACCTTTAACAAATGTTAGCGGGCTAGAATGTCCGAGGGTCTAGCTTCCTTGATGTCTTCAGTGGCAGGAGTTTTGCTGTAAATGATTTCTCTAACATTGTCAACTCTATGATTACACATACCATCTCTATGTTCTCCCTCCCTTATTCCAGATACCTGGGCGTATTCTATATTCCATGGTTATGTTCTATAACAGGCAGTTGTCCAGAGTGATTTCCACAATTTGGCGACGATCCTGGGACAATCCCTCCAGCTGACCAAACTACAGAGAGCGCTGTTCCTGGAGATGGCTGATCGCTCTCTACTTTCATCACAGCTGCAGTGTTCACAGTGAGCAGAACCCTTCGCCAGGAGAACCCCCACAGCGAGGCTCATCTCCCTCCTGCAATCCGCGGAAGAGTAAAATTTTCGGAAGATTGGGGGATTTGGATCTATATACACAAGGGGAGTCTAGAGGGAAAGACAGAACTAGGACGCCCTCCACTCAGTAAGTCATCAAACAAAACAAGTCCTAGTTCTCACGGCAATACTACTTAATGATATGTAGACGTCTCCGGTTGCTCATAAATCAAACCAGGGAGTTCCTTAATCTAGGATTACTCGCGACATCTCTTATCTATTGCTTAGATAAAAAAGCAACCTCGCTCTGATCTGGACAATACGACACAACACAAACCTCACAAAACATTTTGAACGGACAAAAAATTTTGTGAAAGGCAAGATGGCACCTCACGGGCGCACCACCAATGGGAACCCTGGCTGGTACTCACCAGGATGGCCCTGTTATCATCATTGGTGCCATCAAGCTTTAACGGAAACGTGTCTCAAACCCAAAATAACAGTGCGTGATGCAGTGAACACAACTTATATGTAACAATGACTAACAAACATTGAACATTTAAACATATAAGATACTGTGCAACAAGGGCGTTAAACTTTACTTGTGTTCCCTTCGTTGTTGCAAACAGTAAACACTTAGATATAAAAAGGGGGGAATGCAAAGACTACCTATCGCTTCACATCCCACTTACAGCCGACATGTTTCATTGCCGTGGTATAAATCAGGCAATTTCCTCAGGGCCACTCACTTTGAATGCCACTGCTGGAGGCACTGTGCTGCCAACGCCTTCATGTGGTTTAACCCCTCATACCAGCCGAGAGGAAAACCAAGTAAAAGAGGAAACGCCCCCAAAGGTGAGCGAAGTCCTATCTCCCTTCGATATGGTCACAGTGGAGAACCCTCGTTCGGCGTCATCTCATTCCTCGAACCTTCCTCGAATTTTTTGTCCGTTCAAAATGTTTTGTGAGGTTTGTGTTGTGTCGTATTGTCCAGATCAGAGCGAGGTTGCTTTTTTATCTAAGCAATAGATAAGAGATGTCGCGAGTAATCCTAGATTAAGGAACTCCCTGGTTTGATTTATGAGCAACCGGAGACGTCTACATATCATTAAGTAGTATTGCCGTGAGAACTAGGATTTGGATCTATGCCTGAAGACCGATGACATCATCAACCGTGAGTTAAGCCCTAGTGTCCATGTAATTAACGCTAGGCAACACGGTTCCATGGTAACAGAGGCGTCACACTACAGCGTCATTGTTTTTTTTCCCCAGCTATCCCACAACTTTACTGCGTACTGCTTTTCACCCTATTGTTGCTGGTCCCTGCGCTCCAAGCGTGCGCTTCAAGCCTCACGCACGAACGCAAGCGGCCATTTAAAAAACGATGTTTATACTGCAATGAGCCGCGTACGAACGATACGCCACTTGCTCTGTCCCACACAGCGCGTAAACGGTTATGTGCACACCTTTGGCTTAAACGCGCAGAAGCCTTAGCAGTCAACTGCCATATACACTGCTGCTTCTTTTGAACTGTTCAATTCATCGGACTACAGGTATTCCATATTTTTGAGAATGTTGTGACATTTGTTTTTTTCTTTTGTCAGTTTTTCTTTTGTTTCATTCTCGCTGTGTACTTTACAACTACAGTTTTATTAGCATATTTGTGCATAACCTGACATCCATACTCATGACGTAACAAGTGACTGTCACCCTTCCTCCACCATTTCTAAATGAACCAGGTAATCCTCCAATACCATGGGAGGATTGGTTCATCATCTTTGATAATTACTTAGAGGCTCTTGATGGACAAGGGTTTTCTGGAAAACTCAAAAGCAATTTTATTGAGTACTTTAGGCAAGGAAGGTCAGCGTGTATTTAGATTCCTTCCTCAAGCATTACAAGCCAATGGGCAGCCTATGCCCAATGAATACAAGGAAGCCATTTGCAGATTGGAAGTGCGATTTTCAAAAGAAGAAAATCTAGTAATGAATTGTTACAAATTCTATACACACCGCCAAAAGACTGATGAATCTATAGATGATTTTGTAGCCCACCTTAGAGAATTGTCGGTCAAGTGTAAATTTGGAGCTATGAATGACAAACTCATTAGAGATCAACTAATAGTACAATATAATAACAAAATGATTCTGGAAAGGTTATGGGCCGCAAAGAATGTTTCCTTAAAAGTGGATATTGATCTGGCAAAAGTGATAGAAGAATCTGAAGCAGCATGAAAGCGATAGATACGCAAAAGAAAAACAATCCTCAGCAAGACGTGTCTGAGGTCTCTGATAAATGCTGTGGTGGCGAAAGCGAGCCATCATATGACAAATCTGTTGCGGTTGTAAAGAATAGATTCAGACCAACTAATAGAAAGAATTTTCTTTCCAACAAGTTTTGCTCATGGTGTGGCAGTAGTGGTAACTCATCAGAGTCCAGATTCTGTTTTGCTTCTAACAAAGACTGTCTCAAATGTGGTTGACTAGGACATTTCTCTAAAATGTGCAAAACTAAAAATCGACAGAAAATAGCAGTTGTTCAAGATTATACGGAAGAAACTAAACAAGAGAGAGACAGAATTCTAGTAATTGATGACATTGATGCTGTTGGAGAAGATGACTAAAGACAAAACAGAACTAAAGCTCTTTTCACAACAGATGGACGTGAAGTGTCTCTCATGGTTGACACAGGGTCAAGATATACTATCAACCCTCAATCTTTCATAGACTTTCTTTGGAGTAGTAAGGTCTTGTGCAAAAGTGACATTTCTCCAAAAGGCTTTCAGGGTGAAAAAAAATCTTCAGGTCACACGGATGGTCTTTCACATGCGTTTCTTAATTCTTCTTGCAACAATGGGAATAGTGGTTACATGTTATCTACAATGGAAGACTCTACCTTTTCTTTTTTCCCAGTTGGTAGAAGATGTAAAGGTGGAGGCGATGCCTCTGATTCAAGCAGTTCTTGTCTTTCAAACAATATTACCACTGATTCTTCAAATTCTCAGAATACATCTTTGCCTGCTAATACCAGAATTGCAAGGTATCGTAGACCACCAGCTTATCTTAATGATCATTGTTGTGAATAGTATGTTAATCCAATTTTATTATTCATTTCAATATTTTTACATTTTCGCTTTATGATTCTGTCCCTAAATGAGCAAGATGTGTTGTAAATTATTTCTCCAACATTGCCTACTCTATGATTACACAAACCTTCTATATGATCTCCCTCCCTTATTCCAGAATACCTGTGTGTTTTCTCTATTCCATTGTTATGTTCTACAACAGGCAGTTGGGAGTTTGGTCAGCAGGCTTGGGTTGCTGGCTCCTGTGCTCAAGAATAAACTACCTAGTTTACTTACAAGAAGTGTCCAGAGTGATTTCAACAAGTTTCTTGCATGAAGATGTCTGGGGTGTCTTCTGTGGATTGCCTGTATATCTTATGATGTGCTCAGTGTCGGCTCCTACAGTGGCAAAAAGTATTTTTGACCTGAACGCCAGGCAGGCCTCACTTTTAAATTTGTTGTGTTGAGGCGACAAACACAAATTACACATGAGGTGGTAGTTAGACATGGGGTATTTTGCATTACAGCTGGGGAAGTTTAGAAACAGGGTATGTTCCATCACGAGCTATGCATTCTCGAGGGAACAATTGATGAGTATTGGCTTGGGGGTCGAGGCCCCTAGCCGGACCTCTGCCCCAGTGGTGTGTAGGATGCCAATTCTCAGTGTATTGGAGGTCTCAGTAGTGAGTGTGCAGTAGTTTATTGTTTTATCCAATGATCAAGAAGAATACTGGAGACGGTGGAAAAAGCATCTGAGGGTGCCTCGATCCTGGAGCTCCGGTTGTCATGTCTAAATCCAATGGCGGAAAGAAAAAAAACTATCTTACATGGAGTTGAGGCACATGCACAGTACTAGCATAGGAAAGAGTCACAATGAACCTCGAGAAACTCGAGAGACAACTTCGACGAAAAACAAGTTGCAAATATCCAAGTCCAACACCAGATGGCAGGAGTATGCAGAGCATATGTATTTGCAGCATCACATGCTACAATGTAGTTCCCTAAATGGGAGCAGTGGAACAATACAAGTCACTCAAAGGACGATAAAGAGGCTAAGCTCCAGGGGAGGGACATATAGATGGACAAGAAAGCACAATGGAAGCAAATAAATAGGAAGCAGACAAATACGAGTGGCAATAAAGCTAACCAATAGTAGGTTCTAATCCCTTTAAGGCTCTTTGTAAGCCCACAATATGTCTTTTCCAACAAAACACCTGTACTGTGGGGAAGGCTCCACCTAAAAAACAGGAATATTTTAAGCTCAGTGGATAAAGCGCAGTATCAGATCTGTATTCATAGCTAAGGACAGGGGTGCTGCAAATTGTGATTGAGGTTCATTGGCAGAGCTGTGTTAGGGTGACAGTGATGGAAAACCAGTGGCCACAGGTCCTGCTGGGTTTATTAGCAGTTCTATGCAAGAGTCCCAGTACTCGGAAACCAGGAAGTGCAGTGGATCAGGACTGAGGTGCATTGCCAAGGTGTATGTGAGTCCCAAGGCTGTGCAGCATGGCAGGATTGTGGAGGCCTGGCAGAGCTGTGTGTGAGTCCCAAGTATGAAATATGTGGATGTTCAGCAAGGCAGGATTGTAGAGCGCTAGCAGAGGTGTGTGTGTTTAACAGCACTTGAAAAACATGGGTGCTGCAGGTCAGGAGTGGGTGCAATGGCAGAGCTGTGTATGGGGCCCAGGACTGTAGCAGAGGGTGAGACAGAACAGAATCATGCCACATAGAGCTATGCCCTGAATGCCAGGCGGTGTGCAGTGTGAAACTGTGACATTACCTGTAGGTGCAATGAGCGCAGGCTTTCTGGCATGGGCACAGGGATCTGATCCAGCTTGTTGTCCGATAAGTAAAGAAAGTGCAGCTTCTTTAAATCCTGCAAAACAAAAATCAAGGTGTGCATCATTGCCTTCCTGTACTGAGGGTGGAGAAGGTAAGGGAGTGAAAGACACTGCGAGCCAGGAGGAGAGACATAGAGACAGGGATTCATGACATTTTTAGGAAGAAGAAAACTGGGAAGGGCCCTGATCGCTGATGGCACCTGTGGGAGATGACTATGGAAAAGCACAAGCAGCTGCTGGAAATATCAAGCATTGTTGGGTAGGAGTAACTGAGTGGGTGGCGGAGGCCCAGCAGCAGTTGGAGGTGGTAAGCAGTTGTGGGAGCACTGGGGGACTGAGAGAGTGGTAGATTGGGACAGGAGGCATGGGAGTGCCAATTAGCATTGGGTGGTAGTAGTGAGATGTAGTCAGTGGAAGCAAATGCTGACTGAATGCAGAGGTTTCTCAGGAACAGATGAGTGGTGGCAGGGAAGGGGGGTGATATCTGTCAGTAGTGAGTAAGACAATGGTCTGTGGCAGGTGGAGAGGATTGGTGGGTGATGGTGCCTAAAGTTGTGGGTGGTTTCAGTGTTCCCTGGCAGGGAGCATTGGGTGAGGAAGTGGGGGTGGTGGTGCGAAGCTGTGTGAGTTAGCTGCAGAGTGCTGTAGGTAATTGTAGTTAGTAGTGGGCAGCTGCAGGGAGTACTGTTTCAAAGAAATTAGATGGGTGGTGGGAAGAAAATGGTGATTTGAGGGGACGGTGATCAGTGTTGGGGAGTAATGGGTGGTGCTGGATCTCTATGATTGGCACTGAGCGATGCTATGGGGATCTCTAATTGGCGCAATGGGCTATGCTTGGCTCAGGAAGTCCTGAATGGCACAGTGAGATGTGGCTAGTGTCCTGAGGTCTGCATACCGCAGGGAACTCGAATGGGCTGACAGAGCATGAAGTGCCACATGGACTTGATGCAAGGATCCCAGGCTGGCACAGGGAGCTCTGGGTGTGAAAAGGAGGCATCGTCAGTACAGGAAGCTTTATTTGATGCAGTGTGCTCCAGCTGGTGCAAGGAGATGTGGTTTGCAAAGGATGTTTGGGTTAATGCAGCGGGTCTTTCTTGGCACATGATCATCTGGTCGGCTTAGGGAGCTATGATAAACAAAAAGAGCAATGGTTTGCACTGGGGACTCCCTGGACAGACACCGCGAGCTGCGCTGGTAGAGTGAGTCAATGGCTGGTGGAGAGAATCTGGTTGGTATAGACTGCTCCGGTTGGCACAGGAGCTCTTAATGGAGGAAGCTCTGCTTTGAAAACAAGAGAGGGAGCAGTGATGAAAGTAAAGGCCTGCGCAGCCGAGTGAGTGTTCTGTGCATGCTCTCACCCTAAAAGCTTCGTGCTTGATGCCCGAACTCTGCAGCTGGTTCAGTCGGGCGTCAATGCGCTTCATGGAACTGGGAAACTCGGGCAGTGCCCTCAACTGGTTCTCGGAGATGATGAGATCCTGCAGGGCTGGCAGCAGGCGGAGGGCATCTTCATCGATGTGAGTGATGGAGTTTGAGGACAGGTCCACAAGCTTCAGCTTCTCTGGAACACAAACAGTCACCATTAGACCTCAAACATATGCTGCAGTGGAAGAGCTCTAGAAACAGCCCTGCTCTGCCCTCAGGCCATGGGAATGATGCAGTGCCCATGGCTGCACCCTACAGAGTAGGTGAGCCCGCTCATGCAGTGGGTAAGTGCATTTTTATTTTTATACTTATAACCCACTGAGTACTTTCAGGATCTGTTCTCCTGGTACAGGCCAGGCAGGAATCTCAGATCTAGCTTCTCACGAAGTGTCATCATTCCCAGATCAAATAAAGCAAGATGGGGAGGCAGGGCTTTTTCCAGAGGGGCAGGAAAACCCTTGAACTAAACTACCTTTTAAGCTGCATTGTCAACCTTCTCTGATGCAATTTAGGAAGCAGCTGAAGACTTGGCTATTCTTTCTATTTTTTTATTTTTTTATTGAAATCAGACGTGATACATTGGAATAGCTTGGTAAAGAAAAATTATACAGTATGTATACTAGGTAAGCAAAAGAAAACATATCTTTCTGGCATTATCATTTAATTGTCATTCGTTATAAGTATAATACAATCTATTCCTTTATCAAACCCCTTGTCTGTTTCGTTCCTCCATCCAAACAATGAGTGGATTCCATACTTTCATACCTTTCTTCATAGTTTTTAACCCTTTACATTTATATAGAGCAATTTCCTGCTTCCCAATAAATATTAATCGATTTAGCCACTGATAATATGTTGGTGGTTCGGAATCCTTCCATACAGTGGCAATCAAAAGACGTGCTATTGATGGACTTAAGAACACAAAATCCCTTTGTGGCACATCAAATTGCATCCTTACATCATAGCCCAATAACATTCGTGTGGAGGAAATCTTAACATTCCTCCCCAGTGTCTGTGCCATAAACGACTCAATCCCCATTTTTAAGTTATCTAATTTTGCACACAAATAAAACATATGTATCATGTCAGCTAGTCCAGTTTGACATCTTCGGCAACCATCCGATTCTCTTTTTCCCCATTTGTACAATTACGACGGTGTATAGTATAAGCTATAAACCGTTTTGTATTGTTGAGCCTTAAGGTTAGATTAAATCATTTTTTTTACCCATTTCCAACACCTTATCTTTATCAACCTCCCCATCACTTAATTTACTTGACCAGTTTGCTTCTGTTCTTTCAAAATCATTGGGCGTAGATTTTTGTAGCTCCTGATAAAAATCTTTTATTCTATTCTTAGAATTCCTCATGAGCTGAAGTATTGGTATAGACCCAGAGCTAATACTTTCTTTTGAAATACCTCTTATGCAATTCCTAACCTGTAAATATTTAAAACACGAATCACTTTGCAGGCAAAATTTCTGTGCAATTTCTATAAACCTGAGCATTTCTTGATTTGCATTAACATCTGTCAGCATTACAATCCCCTTCTCTTCCCACTTTCTGGCCATATCATCAAAAATAATTTGGTGCAGGAGGTCATAGTGCCAAAGTGATGAATAATTGGTGAACCTGCTTATCATACAGGTTTTCCCTATCCTTCTCCAGATTTTAATTGCACCGTCAATACATTTGTAGCCTTTCTTTTGATATTTTATTAAATCATCTTGGCGCTGAAATATTCCGCCTGCGGCTTCCCCAATCGCCAGTTCATAAATACTTGGTACTTCAATCACATAATTTTGCATATTCTTATGATAATACAAAATACCCAGATGTTGCAGGGCCGTAGCCCAATAATATATCTGTATATTAGGAGCGTTCCACCCACCCCGATCAATTGGTTGGCTCAAATATTTGTAAGCACGTCGAGTTTTCTGATAGCTCCAAATGAAATTAGTGATCATCCCCTCAATTTTCTGTATTTTTTTAACCATTAATTCTAATGGGAAGGCCCAAATTAGATATAAAATTTTAGCAAAGATTTTCATTTTAATTACGTTTATCCTGCCGATTATTGTAAGGTGTAGATAGTCCAGTCGTTTCAGCTCTCTACTGATTGAGCCCATCACTGGATCTATATTTATTGTCCAGATATCACCCACTTTTGCTGTTAATCTAACTCCTAAATATGTTGCTGACTCCTTTTCTCGAAGATCGTGTAATATACAGTGGGGGGAACAGATAATTTGCGTCTTTGAGCTGTTTAGAAGATATCCTGATCCCTCCTCCAAAATCTTTCTGCCAGATCTTCTACCTCTGCAATTGCTTCTTGTGGGACTGGTGTTAGCAAGGCAATGTCATCGGCATATGCCAATATTTTTGTCTCAAAGCTATGGGAAACTACTGGTATAATTATAGGATTATTTAAAATCAGGGAGATAAAAGGATCCAAATAAAATGTGAAAAGGATTGGGTAGCACGGGCAGCCCTGGCGAGTACCTCTTTCTATCTTCAGGCTCTTAGATGTATGCCCCATTATCTGAATCTTGGCGTGAGGGTTATAATACATTGCCTGTATTGCCTGAATGAATCCTGGTCCAAAGCCTCTCTCAGCTAGTTTATCCCACAGGTAGCTTCAGGCCACCCGATCGAAGGCTTTCTAGGCGTCTAGAAGGACCACAGCCACCGCTCTTTTCTCTACCTCAGTAATATCTAATATTGATATTACTCACCGCGTGTGGTCTGTGGTCCTCCGGCCAGGAACAAAGCCATGCTGCCATGGTGAAATAATTGCAGGGATGTTCTTTTGTAATCGGGTGGCCATAATTTTCTAATATATTTTTGCATCTGTGTTCATAAGCGAAATCGGGCGATACGACGAGGGGAGTTCCGGGGGTTTGTCTTTCTTTAAAAAAAACACAACGCCTTTGTCCTGTCATGACATTTGGGGTATTCCACGATATTGAACATCTAAAAATAGGTCTTGCATAAGAGGTACTATTTGTGATGATAGCATTTCATACAGCTCAGTCGGAATTTTATCTGGCATTATCAACTCTCTCATCTGGCCCAGCTGCTTTACCAGATGAGAGAGTTGATAATGCCAGTTGTACTTCCTCTAACGTAATTTTTTGCTCTAGTTCCTGAGTCGTTTCGCTATTTATCCTGGGAAGTGATATACCCTAGTTATCAATATCTTCTAGATCGTCTAAAATGTATTTTTTTTCTTGGTTTGGACCGTTGTTCTAGTTTGGCTGGGGGTGTTTCGGTTAATGACGTTTGGAATCTTTTAAACTGGACCTGCAACTGCAGAGTTTCTAGCAAATAAACAATATAAATATATTGCGGTCATATTCTGGCCCCAGAACAGCATCAACATCTCGTTTCTTTTTTGCATAACATAGTTTTAACTTTTCTTTTTAAGTGGCTTTTATTAACAGTCCTTCCTACTTGTCTCTGAAGTTATAGCACCGGGTTTATTGTGTGTTATTTATTGTGTCATGCTGTATCTGTTCTTCCAAGAGTATGCCAGGCTGCTCGAGTTCCCTACTCCTGCCAAGTCAAGCGCCTAAAATAATCTACTTGATTATGTATTTGAGGCTCTGGGACATCAGTAACAAACCAAAGTACTCATTTTTTAATACTGCACAGTAGTCACTGACAGCCCCAGGACCTGAAGAAATAGCCTCGGAGCTACCAGTTCAGAAAGGTCCCCACGTTGAAGAGATCTCATACTTAGCCCAGTGAAGTCAGCAGCTCGGATGCGGGTGATCTGGTTGAAGCGGGCATACAGGTAGGTGGTCTCCTTTGGCAGCTTCGGGATGCTTTTAAGGTCAGCATCATCACAGTACACAGACGTGCCTAGGCACACACAGACGAGGCATGTGGGAAGCCCTGCAGAAAAGAAGAAATACAGGTGCAAAAGTGAATTGCAGAGGTCAGAGGGGAAAAGTACTTGGATTTAAAACACAGAACAAGAAAGAAAACAGGCACTGGCAAAGACAGTAGGTGGGACATTGGCAAGTGTCCATTTTTTTTAATTTACTTTTGTTTTTGGCAAACATATGCAATGGACATTAAAAGTGTAAAAGTAATAAACACTGCTGATGTCTGAAGGGGTGTGCAAATGCTTGCAAAAAAAGTAAGTAAAAAACGACATTGTATAATTAACAAATAAAACATATTAAATTGTACCATAAATGAGAGCAGAGAATGGCCTACCAGCCCTGACACTGAAGTGGGCTAATTTCTGGGTAGAGAGGAACATGTGCAAGAGCAAAAATGCCATTTCTCATAGTGAAGAGAGCTAAGGGCTAAAGTGGGCTGACCCAGCCCCACACACACAATTTCCCATTTTAATTCCCATAAGAAAGTTTGTTTTCCCATACCGAAAAAATGCTGATTGGAATCATACCAAAGTTTGCACAAAGTTATACCTTTACTCAGAAAGCGTGCTTTTTTAAAATAATTTAGCACAATTCTGTTCATTCGTTTTCGAGAAGTTGGCATTTAGACAGGTGCTCAGGAGGGGATGAAGTAGTTAACTCTGATAAAATGTTAGAGAGATGTGAACCATGCAGAAATCCCTTGACTCCCAACATTACAAAAAATAGTCAGTTCTGATTGAATGTGGGAGCTGACTCTCTTATCAACTACTTTGGTGATGTGGATCTGGAGAAGGATCAGCAGTACAGAAATGATGTGATTGACAGGCCGCAACATGAGAGAAATGTTGCGTCCAACAGTACAGGACTCAGGGACTTAGTCTCTGAATCCTGAAAAAGAAATGGGCATATAAGAGGTCAACTGGCACACCTTGACCCCGAGGGGAAGGGCTGGTTGGCCCAAAAGCTGGATCCATGAGATCTAGCACAGCTCTCCTTTGTGGTACCTCAGGTCCAATCAAGTTCACCGGGTCCAATAATAAATAAATACAAATGTTAGAAGGGTCTGGTCATAGCCTAGACTGCCGTTGCACAGACTGTAGGCTTAGCTGGCTGCCGGGGGTTAGGAGCAGGGCCTAGCTGGAGGCCACACCGTGCAGTCATCCACCAGTTGTACACCGGTGAAAGTCATGTGCCGAGGGGCCGAGGAATGGCTGCCCGCAGAAGGATGGGCCTTGTTGCCAATCAGGTCGTAAGCAGTGCGTGATGGGGGTGCAAGTTCTAGTCAGTCATACACCTGGTGACTTTGAGTGGTTCTTTTGTTTTTTAAACATTAGCTCATAAGTCATTTCATCAGTTAACTATAGCATCACTTTAACCTTTGCTTATTTCAGTGAATTTTGGGTCAATTTTTGACTATATTCTATCACTCATGGCATGTTAATTGACATCATTGATGACATCACTGATGACACATCAAATTGATAATTGAACACAGGTGTAAGGAGACTGGCAACTTCAACTCAACCAAAGACATCATAAAGCAGATGGTGAGAGAAGAGGGCGCCAGAGCAACGCGCTGGAGAAGATAAGTGAAGCAGCAGAAAGAAGGGGCATCCAGATGGCAACCAGGGAGAGTAATGACACAGAGGGTAAGGAAAGAAGAGAGAATGAGTTATGTGCAATACTTCAGGAAAGTGGTATAGGAAAGTTAGGGCAAGAGATAGAAAAGAGAATTATAGTAAGCCTCTCCTAACATTAATAATCAGGGAAAGACATGTTTTGTACATATTATCAATATCTTCAGAAGGTGTATCTTGGTTCTATAGCAAACAACTAAACAACACCAATCAGTGTGGATCTGCTGTTGTATATCTTGACATGAGCACACGTGTGCTTTGTATAGGTGGCAACAGACCAGTCCCAAAGTGCAACACGGACCACACTTTTGTTCCATTTTCCAGTAACCATCCACAAAACAAGATGAGAAGAAGTCAAACACAGCTACAAGTCAGCAGTGGTGACCTCCCAGTCCCTCTGTGCAGATCCAATGACCTGCCCTCGTGCATGTCCAGTCTGTTCTTTGCACTGTGAGCAAGCAGTCTTGCCACTCCCAGGCGGTGCTGCCAGGGCAGAGTTTCCCAGAAGCCAAGGACTGCCATTTAAAAGAGTTTCTGCACAGTTGTGGAGTCTGCCAATTCCTGGCTATGATCCGGGTATTCATATTTCCAGCTTTGTTGTCGTCATACTTTTAGATGAAAATTTCCCCTACTTCGTGGATGTCCTCTCCATTCGCAAATAAGTAAATACACTCCATACCCTTCACCCCGGATCTTTATTAAAATACAGACATAATTGGGGTCCAGTGGGCCATCCCACCCAGGACTCCCGTATCACTGTACCTTCTGTAGTAATGATAACTGCTCTCCTGATTGCGAGTCTCTAAATGACTTTTTCTACCTTTCGGTCTTTCTTTTCTCCCTCTTTACTTCTCTCCACGCATCTCCCGCCTCCCTTTCAGTATCTCCTCTCTTTGCCCTTACCCTCTTGGTCTCTCCTACTTTCTGCTGTCTCTCGCCTGTCCTTATCTTCTTTCTCCCTCCTCTCCCTAACATTCTTATTTGTGGACCCTTTCTCTTGCCTTTTTTTGTTCATTGTTATCTTTTTCTCTTGTTTCATTACCTCCTATCCCATTCAGACAACTTTTTCTCTCCGCATCTTTTGTACTATTCACCACCTTTTAAATTCCTTTTCTCCCTCGTCTTCATTTCCTCTTTATCCTCTACTCCTCTGTGCCTCACCCAACCTCCTATAAAAGTAAACACAGAACCAGGCCCCAGGTAGACTTTGGGGCACATTAAGAAAGATATGATGCAGCGTGGCGCTGCAAGCAATTTAGCAGCGCTGCGCGTCTTTTAAAAAATGTAGGGGATGCACCGTATTCAGAAGAATACGGCGCATCTCTTGTTTTTTCTATCACCAGAGCTAGAAAAACTGCCTAGCGCCAATACAGTCACCCTTGCGGCATGGTGCAAGGGTGCCTGCATTGCAGGGATGATTGTTTATCTGCAGGAAGAGAAACCTTCTTGCACATAAACAATCATTAAAGGCGATTTGCTCCTTCTAAGTGTGCGGCACACAAAGAAAGAGCAAAAACTGAGGAGAAATAAAAGTATTTCTCCTCGTTGTGCCACTCAGATGCCTGCTTTTCATTAGCGTTAGTTTTTGTCTCTGTCTCAGATTTACACATCCTTTTAAACCTGGGGCAACACTAAAAAGCAATGGGTGTTGCGGTGGAACGCCCACAGCAACACCCATTGCACGCCCCTTGCACGCAAAGTGATGCGTGAAAAGTGGCCGTATTTACAAAACCATGAAAAGCCACACAGGGTGGCTTTGCATGGCCTTGTACATATGAGCTTCCATAGAGCGCTACAGGAGCGGCAAAATAAGTGACGCTCTGATGGCACTAGGGACTTGTAAATATGCCACTTTGTGTTTTAAAAAAATGTGAGCAGGTGGCTGCTAGAATAACTGCATACAGTGCAGGGCGAGCTGGGTCCCTTCCAATCTCAGTCTAGACACTGTGCCGCTACACCATGGTAACTACTCTCCTGCTCTTCTCCTGGGTCTCCATTTCAGGGTTGTGTGTGTATTTACTTGACTTATAGTCCTTCTGCTTCCATGCCCACATTGGAGTTTCTTGTTCCTTTTGTTCACATAGATGTCCTGCTCTCAACCTTGTTCATGCCAGGTTGTCAAAAGCCTCTCTTCCTGTGTCGGATGAGAGTGGTTTGTTTCTGGTTTATATGTTAGCCAGGGACTTCCCTTTCAAGCCTGTTCATATGGCAGATATGAATCTACTACTTTTGCTTGTTTCTGGTGCCATATTTATGCTGTAGTGGCTGCGATACCTGTTCAAAGGTCCTCCGCTTTGGCTGCATTTCCATCAACTTTCTCAGCTCTGCATTCTTTCGATAATTCCCTTGTTCTTGTGTAGTCTTTGTTTATGTCTGTTTGAACTCTGTGCTTTTGTTTGTGCACTATGTTCATGATTGCATACGATTGTTGGCTAATAGTTTCTGTCCTCCTGGCCCATAGGAATGAATGGGGAATTATTCCTTAATTGCGAATTCGCAAATAAGTAAGATTAAGAAATCACTAAAAAATAGCGATTTTCTACATACATTCCATTTTGCGATTTCTAAATAGCGATTCCTTAAAAATCGCTATTTAGAAATCGCAAAAGGGAATGTTGATACATCTAACCCTACATTCTCAATTTGCGATTCACAATTTACTAATCGCAAATTGAGAATAATTTCAAGGGTGCAGGGGTGTCTCAAGGACACCCTGCTGCACCCCTGAAATTTACATGTTTGTGCATATGGCGCACATACATGCCCTATGGGCATGTATGTGCGTCACATGCCACCTTCACAAATGCCAAATTGTGCATTTTTAAAAGAATTTGCAAATTACCACCAACTACAAGTTAGTGGTAATTTGCGAACCTAAATTCGCAATTCAAAAATGCTACATACATAGCATTTAAGGAATCGCTAAATTGAGATTCCTTAAATGCTTAAGCAAAATAAGGAATCGCAAATGTTTGCGATTCCTTATTTTGCAAATTTTTGTTACATGCCAAAACATGCGAATTCCGGCCTTTGCGAATCGCAAACGGCTTGATACATCTAGCCCCAAATTCCTTCATACATACCATTTTGCGAACATGAGTTTGCAAACGCCGAAATTCGCCGAATTTCGGCGTTTGCGAACCCATTTGGCCTTAATACATATGGCCCTAAATTCTGCCAACCAGCGGTTGAAGTGCATTAAAAAGTATGGGAACTATGATGCTGTGTGCAATAATGGCAAGTTGAGAGAGCATGGGGGAGGGGTCAAAGGTGGAGCTAAAAAATCCAAATGTTCGATAGACTGCTACAAAATATGTACAAGGGTTTAATTTAAAAAGTGCTTCCAAAATGAAGATTTAGTAATATCCAGACTGTACTTAGTCATTTTTTTTACAACAGTCTTTTAAAAGCACACACTTCACGGCTCAGCTGGTAACTCCCTTGCAATACCAACCAAAAGGATAAATATGTCATGAGGACGTTTTCAAGTGATTCCATCAATTAAAGCCAATACAGTCTTCCAAGCACCCTTTACATTTGCAGAATATCCAGTTGCGAGCATTTACATTGCTTTTAGGCAAGCAGCCACCCTGTCAAGAAGGCTTGTTTAGCTGTCTGCACCTTCCTCGGTTTCACAGCACAGAAGGATCTCTGCCTTAAACTACAGCTGAAGCATTTCTGCTCTCAGAATTAACTGTCCTGAGACGGTTATTTTTCCACAAAAAGTAGGGGAACTGTTTTTCTTACATTAAAAAGTAAGGGCACGTCGTGCCCCTCCGATCCTGCCTACTTTGACCACTGCTGCCAACTGGTTTGCTTTTGGTTCTGGCAACCCTGACCTGGTTCAGTACACACCTATAATTTCTTGTAATAATCTGTGCCATGCTTCTTCCATTTTGGCTGCTGTGTCCACTGTCGTACTTCTCCTTGTTGGTGTTGCTTTGACTTTGCTTCTGTTGTGTCAGTTCAGTATTTCAGTCCAGCTTGGTAAACACCTGTTCTCCATACATGCTGAGTACATTTTATAATTAATTAATTGCTCATTTTTATTTTCAGGGTTGCTGAGTACCAAGACTGGCTAGTGTTTATTTCACCGCATGTGTCTTTTATCCACCAATATGCAATCCTTTCCTCTATATCACACTCTTGTAGGTTCTTTTTCATCCCTGCTTTTCCCCTTTCCCATTGTATTTTCCTTTTTCTCCACCTCCCCCTCTTTCCCCCTTGCTGCTTTGCTCTCTCATATTGTAGGTCAAAGACTGATGCTTAGAAATAAATCCCGGTCCTCACAAGAAGAGTGCTCGTGGGCACCACCTGCAATAACTGGCTCAAAATAAGCACTGGTATGGGGGTGGTTGGGTTTAGGGAAGGGTCTTTCTAAAGGGTAACATGAGGGTTTTAGGGTTTGGAAAGGGTAGTGTAAAAGGGGCAAAGGAGTAGAAAAGTGCTTTTAGGGTCCATGGATGGACAGTGTTAAGGAGTAGTAAGGTATGTTTAAGGGTTCAGGCATGGTAGTGTGATGGTGTAGTAAGATTTTTCTAGGGTTCAGGAATGGGTAATGTTAAGGGGTAGTTAGAATTTTTACGATGATATGATTTTCTATATATGGGTTTGCAATACTCTGTACTACCTAGGCATGCAACAGTGTTAAGGTCAAACAATGTAAAACATTGCGATGCTATGGTAATCACAATGTGATTACTGTGATGTAACGTTCTGTGATGTGAAATGAAATGAAATGAAAATGCGTTTTGTAAAGCGCAGATAGTTGCCCGGAGGCGTCCAAGCGCTGTGACTAAGAGGTGTTCTTACAGTTGGGTGGATAGCACAGAGGATGAAGAGGGCCTATTTATTAAACAAAAAGATTTTCAGTTGTTTCCTGAAGGAAGTTAGGTCAGGATTGGACCTCAAGTGGGGGGGGGGGGGAGTGTTCCACAACCTGGCCACATTTAGGGTGAATGAAAGGCCTCCCACTCTAGTCCGTTTGACCTTGGGCACGATAGCAAGAAATGCATTGGCTGAACGCAGCTGTCTGCTAGGGAGGTACGGGGTGATTAAAGGGAGATTAATTGCTGGACCTGTTTCCCAGAATGACTGATGGGCAATACAGAGGGACTTAAAGCTAATCCTGTCCCTAACAGGGAGCCAGTGCAGTGTTTTCAGTCCAGGTCTAGCAGAAAGCCTACGGGGAATTTGCAGTAGGGTACGGGCCGCACAGTTTTGAATAACTTGCAGTTTCCGCAATGTGGACTCGCGGGCTCCAAGATAAAGTGCGTTTCCAAAATCTAGCCTAGAGTGGATCAGTCCCTGTACGACGATTTGTTTGGCCTTGAATGGTAACAGGGGAGTATCCTCCTTAACATTCTGAGAAGGCCAAAACAGGTGGCCGATAGCTTGATGGCCTGATAGTCTAACGTTAGGGACCTATCGAGCCAAATGCCCAGGCTCTTAATGGCATTCTTGGGAGCTGGAGGGGGACCCAGACAGGCTGGCCAAATCGGGCCAACCGAGGATGGAGCCGAGCATCCCAACAGCATGACCTCTGTCTTGTCCCCATTAAGTTTGAGACAACACAGGGTCATCCAGCTGTTCACTTCGCTCAGGCAACCTGCCAGATCCACCATGGCTGCAGAGCCCTCGGCCCACGTCAGAGAGACCACTAGCTGGGTATCGTCCGCTTAGGTAATGATCTTAATACCATATGGACGGACGATCCCAGCCAGCTGCCTCATATAGACGTTAAACAACGTCGGGCTAAGCGAGGAGCCCTGCGGGACCCCACAGCCCAAAGGTCTGCTGGTGGAGGTGGTATTTCCCTCAAAAACCTGAAAGGTTCTATCACTCAGGAATGACCTGATCCATTTCAACGCTCCCCCCTGAATTCCAATGTCATAGAGACGCTGCAATAAGATTTCATGATTCACCGTGTCAAAAGCAGCGCTTAGATTGAGGAGGATGACTGCCGCCGATCCTCCTCGATCTAAGATTCTTCTAGTTTCCTCCAGAACTGCCAGCAAAGCAGATTCCGTCCCATGTTTGGGGCGGAAACCCGTTTGTGAAAGGTCAAGCAACTGATTGTTTTCTAGAAAATTAGTCAAGAGACTGTTGATGTATTTCTCTAGTATCTTGCTGACCCAGGGGAGCAGGGAAATGGGACTATAATTAATGAAGTTATTTATGTTCATGTTGGGTTTCTTCACGAGTGCCCTCACCCTAGCCTCTTTCCATGCTGGTGGGACCGTGTTAGTGGAGATTGAGGCATTAAGTACCTCCAACATAACAGGAAGGATAGTGTGGCTAACGGCCATTAGGGAACTCGGAGGTGCAGGATCACAGGGAGAGCCTGATTTTACTTGCCTCATTAAAGTAGCAAGTAGGTCCGGGTGTAGCAGAGGGAGCTCAGCCAGCACAGATGACAGATTGCCTAGTTTATCCTGCTTAGAGTTTGCCAAGATGTCTACTGGAGCATTTGAAATGGTGTTTGAAAATGATGAGTAGATGAGATCCACTTTGTTGTAAAAAAAAGTCCACTAGATCATTACAGCGAGCTTGTAAGTCTTCACTGTTTACGGGGGGCTGAGGAAGTTTAGTAAGACTCTTTACAATCCGGTAGATCTCCTTAGAGTTAGAGCTGGCTTCGGAGATTTTTTGTGTGTAGTACAGGGTTGAGCTTTCTTTATCTCCTTCTTGTAGTCACTGATGGATTTTCTGTACAAGATTTTATCTGGGTCTGTGTAACCCAGACGCCATTTCCTCTCTAGCCTCTTACACTTGCTTTTGATGTCCATAAGCTCCTCCGAATACCAAGGGGCCGAGGTCCTAGATCTCTTTGCCAGGGTTTTCCTAACGGGTAGTATGATAATCAGTGATTTAGTTATCCAGTTTTTGAATTCATCATTAGCTACCAAGGGATCTGCGTTGATGGGTGGTATTGTGGCTTGTAACTCTTCGACCCACTTGTCAAGGGAAAGTTTGGACCAGTTTTGTGCTTCCCGTAGCCCTGGTGTCAATGCGGGGGTTTGTGAGTGTTCCAAATAAGAGGGACTAACCAATGGTCAGTCCACGGGAGCGCGGTGGGAGACTCTGCCTTCAAATCAGGACAGTTACTGAATACAGGATCAAGCAAGGGCCCTTTAGTATGTGTGGGTAATGAGACAAGCTGAGCTAACTGTAACGCAGAAAAGTCAGCGATTAACTCTTGAGCCGTGTGGTCCCCAATGTAATGCATCACATTGCAACAACTGACATTCATCAAGGAATAGACTGAAAAGACACAGTGCCCCTTCTCATCTTTCTCTGGTCCAATCCAGTAAATCGCACTCACCCTGATCAGTCATAGATCCAAACAGATCCTGTTCTTCTGTATTGTCGGGTGTGGGAGGAAGGACCTTTTTCGTTGGAACCCTGGTTGTAGGTGCGCGTCGTGTAGTACTTTCCCGGATCTTCGGTGGAGGTGCCAGAGTGCCAACCTCAATCTAGGCAAAAAACAAGCATTCAGCAGGGAAATATTGCAGGATTTGCAAGTGTCAACCATGGGTGTCTTGTGGGGTGCTGTCATTTACATCTAGTGTATCCTCCCGGGTGGGAGGCATCTGTCAGTAGCACTCACGGGTAGCCCTTGTAGAGAGAGATGTATGAAAGTTACACCTGTGTATGCCCCTTGTGAGTGCTAGAAGTCAGTGTATGGCACACGGGATCCCCACTGCAGTGGTATACCAAGGGGTGCTACAGATAAGGATTCAGGGGCACTGGAAGCGCGGTGTGTGGGTTCAGTACCAGGGTAGCCGGTAGATGCAGATGAGGGATGAATTTTTTTGCTGAGCTGTGTGTGAGTCACATAAGCGGAATGGCAGGATCTGCTGTAGGTCACTCCTGAAGTGCCTTTGTTTATGCCAGTGTTGTTGAAGTACTGTAACTGCAAATGGTGCAGCAAGGACGAGTTGAATTGCTTGGACAGAGCAGTGTGTGGTCCGGTCCCGGGTCCCAATATCCTTCGTTCCTCTTTCTTTCTCCCTCTAACCTTTCATTTACCTTTGTTCTAAGTTATGCTCCTCCTACACTCTGAGGCAGTCATAGAGGTAAATAAGCAACCAGCATAGAGTGGTGTGCCCAGTTGTTGACGAGCAGGTGTACTCCAGGGCATCACTGAGGGGCCAAGACAGACCAGTGTGGTTCTAGCACTGAAAGAGCAGTAGGTGCTTCAGTGTAGGATTCAGAAGCGTTGGTAGAGTTGTGTAGGGAACTAGTAGTGTAATAGAAATGTGTGCTACAGATCAGGATAAGCGCACATTAGCAGGTGTCTCTTACCATCGTCCCGGGTTCTCCATAGTCATAGAGGTCTTCGTAGTTGCTCAGGTCGATGACCTCACCATAGTTGTCCAGGTTCAGGTCGTAGTTTTCCAGGATGAGATCTTCATAGGTGTTCACCTCTATCTTGGGCTTCTCCACTATTGTTTTCTCCACTTTTTTTTTGCCCGGCCCTCTAGGCCCTCGGGCAGGGCGAGCCAAGACCAAGTTCACAGTCAAAAATAGTGCCCAGAAGCAGAAGATGGGGAGCTTCATCTTGCCTCTGTAAAGAACAGCCAATGATGGTAGCCTTAAAGAAGAGGGAAAAACTGTTCATTGTATCTTTAGCAGACGTCAGACACACTCCTGGGATAATTTAAGGCTTCTCACCAATAGATACAGCTGAAAGAGCACGTAACAATAATTTTTGTATAGCACTGAATACCTCAACTTTGTAATTTCTAAGCACTGAAAAAAGAGGTGTAAATGGAAGTCTATTTAATGAAAGTAAATGCATCTTCTTTGGAAATATGTAAGGCGTTATGTCCTGCCACAATCTGAACTTATAAGTCGCTGGTCACATGTAAGCATCAAAACAGAATGGCTGAACTCACAGTCTTATTGCCACGTGCCCAACCAACCGGATCGTACATATTGCAAACGGGAGAAAATGTGTCCAACAGAATATAATAAGGCCCACAGGTTTAAAGGACCTAAGATGTTAAAATAGGCTGCAGGTACCTGACAAGACACAATAAATCCAACTGACAGAAAACATCTTCAACAAGACCCAATTACTCCAACTGGGAGCAAGAACCTCCACCAATATCCAACAACACCAAATAGCAGCAAATATCCAACAGGTCACTATAGCCCAATATTTTGGTGCGAAGGAGGCTCCATAGTTGATCCTGACTCGTCAGAGACGGCCGCTCCTCATCACGCTGCCTCCCCGACCTCACTGCGGTATCGTTCTTCCATCTGCTGTGCTGTGCCCAATTTGATTGCTCATTTAATCATTCAGCTGCTTTGCTGCTTTGTGCTGCGCCCGATTTGTCCACTTATTTATTTACATAGCGCTCCTTACTTTAGTAGAGCAGAGTAGCGCTAGTCCATATGGGACTAATTAGCATACTAGCACAGCGCGCTGCAACGCTGAGCTTTATCTGAGGTGCCTCGATTTAACTATTGTGTCTCCCTGTGCCCTAATAGTAATTTTTAGCGTGTCATTGCAAGTGTGTGCCTCGACTGCCATTTTGCATACTACCTTGTTGTTGTTTAATCTCCCCTCCCCGGATATCCACCCCGCCTCTCAGCTGCTCCGCCCTCGCCCCTCCCCCCCAACTCCTTTATATGACTGATGAACTTCCGCGCAGCATTCACGCGCAGCGGTCGCGCCCCATTCGCGCCGAAGGTGCGCCAAAGGTAAGCCCGTCTACGCCCGTCCGCGCCTGGACTGCGCCCAGTGCCAAACCCCCTGGTCCCTGCAATGCCCAGCCCTCCCGCATTACATACGACGCCACCACCCTCATAGCCCTAAACCCCGGCCGTCTCCCCAACTGCCCCCAAGCCGCTCCTGGACTCACCCATGGACCCTTCTCCTGCAACTCCTGCACGTTTGACGGCATCAAGAACAACTCCTCATCCACGAACACCAAACAGAGATCTGACACCAACCACCTAAAATGCATCCTGCTCAACACCCGCTCTATCCACAGACACGCCATTGACCTCTGGAACCAGCTAGACACCACTTCTCCCGACGTCGCCTTCCTAACAGAAACATGGATGAACGCCTCAGTAGCCCCAGACATCACCATTGCCATCCCAGAAGGATACAAAATCATCCGTAAGGACCGCACCGACCAAACAGGAGGAGGCATCGCTGTCGTCCATAAGAACTCCATCCGCATCTCAACCAGCTCAGACGTCAACCTTACCAGCGCCGAACACCTTCACTTCCAGATCCACACCGATCCCAAGACCACACTCAGAGGCACCCTCCTCTACCGACCTCCAGGATCCCGTGCACAATTCAGCGACGACATCACTGACTTTATCACCCCACACGCCCTCCCCTCCGAGGAATACATTCTACTGGGAGACCTCAACTTTCACCTGGAAAATAGCAATGACAGCAACGCCACCACCCTTCTGGACAATCTCGCCAACCTCGGACTCAAACAACTTGTCACTACCCCCACCCACATTGCAGGTCACACACTCGACCCTATCTTCACCTCCAGCAAACATGTCTCCTTCAGTCACACCACAACTCTACATTGGACGGACCACAGCTGCGTTCACTTCACCTACAATAAGACCACTACTCACAACCATCCTCAACCTACTCTACGAAGAAACTGGAACAAAATCACCATCGACCAGATCTCCTCATCGCTGCTTCAAAACCCCCTTGTCCACTCCTCAAACTCCGACCAAGCAGCCATTAACTTCACCCAATGGCTATCCAACAGCGCCGACCTCCTAGCACCGTTGAAAAAACGTCAAAGCAAACTAGGCAGCAAAAACGCCTCCTGGTTCAACGATGATCTTAAGAAATCGAAGGAACTCTGTCGCTCCCTCGAGAAGGCCTGGAAAAAAGACCCTAACAACAGCACCAAGGACGCCTTCAAAAACGCCACCCGCATACACCACCAACTGATCCGGACTGCAAAGAAAGCCGCATTCAAAGACCGACTAGACAACAACGCCCACAACAGCAAGGAATTATTCAACATCGTCAAAGAGTTTACCAACCCCTCAGCCAACTCCAACGATATCACCCCCTCTCAAGCCCTCTGCGACTCCCTAGCTTCGTTCTTCCACAACAAAATCGCAGACATCCATAACAGCTTTGACAACCAATCCGGAGACCAACCCACTCAACCTTCTGCCGCACCTGCACCCCCCTTGAACATCCTTAACAACTGGAACCCAATCTCCACTGAGGACACCATCCACCTGATGAACTCCATCCACTCAGGATCCCCCACAGACCCATGCCCTCACCACATCTTCAACAAGGCAGATTCCATCATAGCACCACACCTCCGAGACGTCATCAACTGCTCCCTCAACTCCGCCACCTTCCCGGAAAGCTGGAAACACGCCGAACTCAGCGCCCTTCTGAAAAAACCCACAGCTGACCCCACCGAACTCAAAAACTACCGCCCCATCTCGCTCCTTCCATTCCCAGCCAAAGTCATCGAGAAAGTTGTCAACAACCAGCTCGCCGCCTTCCTCGAAACCAACAAATCCCTCGACTCCTCACAGTCCGGCTTCCGAGACAAACACAGCACGGAAACCGCCCTCATCGCTGCAACAGACGACATTCGAACTCTACTGGACAATGGAGACACATCCTCCTCGACCTCTCCGCAGCCTTCGACACAGTCTGCCATAGCACCCTTCTACAGCGACTCAGAAACATCGGAATCCAAGGAAAAGCACTGGAATGGATCACCTTGTTCCTCACCCAGAGAGTCCGCCTCCCACCATTCAAGTCAGAGGCCACTGAAGTCATCTGCGGCGTACCACAAGGATCCTCACTCAGCCCCACCCTCTTCAACGTATACATGAGCCCCCTCGCAGCCATCGCACGCCAACACAACCTCAACATCATCTCCTACGCTGATGACACCCAACTGATCCTCTCACTCAC
Organism: Lissotriton vulgaris; assembly: GCF_964263255.1. Taxonomy (NCBI): domain Eukaryota; kingdom Metazoa; phylum Chordata; class Amphibia; order Caudata; family Salamandridae; genus Lissotriton; species Lissotriton vulgaris. Next base: position 1,495,271,628 of record NC_141693.1, read on the forward strand.
CAAAGACCCTAACACCGCCAAAACCAACCTACATGAAGGAATGAAAGAAGTAGCCGAGTGGATGAAGCATAGCCGTCTGAAACTGAACTCAAACAAAACAGAAGTCCTTATCTTAGGAACCTCCCCCTCCGCCTGGGATGACTCTTGGTGGCCAGAGGCCCTTGGAAAAGCACCCATCCCGACAGACCACGCACGGAACCTGGGCGTCATCCTAGACTCCTCACTCTCGATGACCAGACAAGTTTACGCCGTTTCATCATCTTGCTTCAACATTCTTCGCATGCTCAAAAAAACATTTCGCTGGATCCCGACCGAAACCAGAAAAACGGTCACCCATGCACTGGTTACTAGCCGCCTGGACTACGGAAACACCCTATACGCCGGTACCACCGCAAAACTCCAGAAAAAACTCCAACGCATCCAGAACGCATCAGCCAGACTCATACTAGACATCCCGCGTAAAGACCACATCTCCAGCCACCTGAAAAAACTCCACTGGCTCCCCGTCAACAAGAGGATTACTTTCCGCCTCCTAACCCACGCACACAAAGCACTTTACGAACTTGGACCTGACTGCCTCAACACACGACTTTCCTTCTACACCCCCCCCACCAGCTACGATCCTCCAACCAAGCCCTTGCTACCGTACCTCGCATCAATAAAACCACCATGGGAGGTAGATCCTTCTCCTACCTGGCAGCTAAAACCTGGAACTCACTCCCCACTCACCTTCGTCTCACTCAGAACCACCTAGCATTCAGAAAGCAACTTAAAACTTGGATATTTGACAAGTAATCCCCCACCCTCCCTCAAGCGCCTTGAGACCCTTTGGGTATGTAGCGCGCTATATAAATCGACTTGACTGACTCGGAGTGAACCTGGCATATATTTAAATGTAGCAATGCAAGAAGCTGAAAACTATTCAAGTTTGATTACATATCAGGTGAGATATGGGACAGTGCACCTCATCCCTCGCTGCTTAATAATGTTCAGAGAACAGTGTGAACAGATAATGGATGATTCCATATTACTGACCATGTCCCTGCATCTAGTGAAGTGCAAAAGTGCCATGATGCCCCTGGGTGGGGGCAGTTGGGAATTATTCAGAGAAGAACAAGGGGGAATGGGCAGAGTAAGTGAGCATTACTGTTGTTATCAATGTACTTCAATTAAGCTTAAAGGATGTTAATAAATGTCTCATGATGTCCAATTTGAAATTCCGAAGTCTCTATTGAATGTTTGATACTCCACATCTGCTCCGTCAGTGCACGCTTAGGATATGCGCCGCGTGCTAGATATTTAGATGTTGCTGTTATCCATATGTACATTTAGGCCCTCTTCCGAGTCTGTTATCATAATAGAAGTATGGGGCATATTATCAAGCCTGTGCGCTAAAATTATCGCCGCTTTATCGGCCGAAAACGGCCGATAAAGCGGCGATAATGGGCTTGATAATATGCTCTATGGAATTCCAATCGAAGCACATGTTAGATGTGAAGACATCTAACATGGGCTTCGATTGAAATCCCACAGAGCATATTATCAAGCCCATTATCGCCGCTTTATCGGCCGTTTTCGGCCGATAAAGCGGCGATAATTTTAGCGCACAGGCTTGATAATATGCCCCTATGTTTTTAAGAACCTTGAATGGGCACACCAGCAGGAACCACTGAAGGGATCACAGCAGCAAACTCACCTCCAACCATAGAAGCATCAGCACCAGTAACAATTCTCACGACATTAGCGACCACAGCTGCCATTGCACCAGTAACCACAGCCAGGACCACTGCAACCACAACAGCTGCCACTATGGAAGAGATAATACCAGCAGCAACATCCGCCAGCAAAGCAGTGACAACATCAGTGACCATAACTGGAACCACAGCAGGGACCAGAACAGCAACAATAGCTGCAAACAACACAGCACAACATCTGTTCCCACAACCGCCACCACAGTATCACGAATAGCTGCAGCAATATTTACAAGCACAGCAGGAATCAAAGCACTGACTACAGCTTCAAGCACAGCTGTCACCATGACAGAGACAACAGCAGCAACCACAATGTAAACGACAGCAACAACCACATCTACCACCACATCAGGAACCACAGCAAAAATAGCAGCCATGACAGCAGTAACCAGAGCTGCTGCAATAGCAGAGACCTCAGCTGGCACTGTGCAAGGACAACAGCAGGAGCAGCTGCCAGTGCAGCAGAAAACACAGTAGCACCCAGTGATGTAAACACAGGAGGGATCACAGCAATGACAGCAGCTGCCAACCTGACAGAGTCAAAAGCTGCAACAGCAGCTGCCAACAGCACAGGGACAAAAGCAGTGACCACAGTTGTAACCACAACAGAAACAACAAGAGCAAACCTGTCAAACCAGTAGGAACCCAGAGCAAGGACAACAGCTGCCATCGGAGCAAGAACCACGGCTGCTACAACAGACACCACCACATCAGCAACAACTGGTGCCACAACAGTTACAAGCAAAGCAGGAACCACAGCATCAACCTCGGTTGCCAACATGGAAACAACAACAGTTGTTGCAACAGCTTCACCTACAACAGTGAGCAGAACATCAACTGTAATGGCCAATACCTGCCATAATAGATGTGGCCACAAGTACCACCAAAGTTGCAATAAAAGTTACAGAGACAGCAAGGAACACAGCAGTAATAACAGCGTCCACCACAACTGTAGCCACTGGGGTGACCATCGCTGTTTCTCTAAGAATGACCCTAACTGGACAATTGTTGAAAAAGTAAACAATAGGAGTGATGCACCCTTGACAGTCCAACCCACCCTTCAGAACAAGCATTTGCAATGCAATAGGTCTCGGACTTTACGCTATTGGCATTATAAATGACAATACCTTTTATTTAGGTGTTTTGCAAACTAACACATATATAAAAGACATTGTCATTTTTAATGCCAATAGCTGAAAGTCTTGCAAATGCAAGACTTCTGTAATGGTGGCTGCGCCCCTTTCTTTAGATGCTGTGAGCAATATTCAGGTTACTGCAAGCCATGTTTAAAGAAAGGAGCGCAGACACCATTAAAGTGAAAGCACGGCATTAGGGGCTTTTACAAACAAGCATTGAAAATGCAATAGGTCTCGCCTTTGATTAAGTTAAAGCCATTTGCTTTGCTAATGGTATTGTATTCTAGCTTTGCACTGCGTTTTAAGTGAAAGCATGCCATGAAAGAATGCGTGTTTAACAAGATGGTGGTGGACTGTCCACTGTCCTTACATGCACGTGCATGCTGTTAGGTTTGGACAAATGGCGAGAGCAGCCATCTTTGTCCATCCATGGGAGAATCGATTGCAAAAGGTCCTCTCCATGGCGAGGGCAGCGCCTGCGCTTCTTTCTCCAGGTGAAACCTAAAAACAAACCCATTTGTTTGTGAATTAACAAATGTTTTTTTTGTAAAAGAGCCCCATGCAGTTCTTTCAGTTTAATGGCAGCAGCGACCCTTTGTTTAAACGCGGCTCGCTGTAACCTGAATACTGCGAGTAGCGTCTTAAATAAGGGGCGTGGCCACTGTTAAAGTGAAAGCATGTTATAGGGCGCTTTCACTAAAATGCTAAAGTTAAAGCGAACCATGCTGACAAATACAAACACGCTAAGAGCAATCTTGGGACAGTGGAAGTAACAGCAGTTGTAAAGACAACAGCTGATACAACAGCAAGACCTACTATTGCAAGGACGGCAGGAATGACAGAAGTGACCAAAGTTGCCACCATGGCACACACCAGTCAGTGGCTGCATTTAAATAACTTCCTTCCTTCACTCATGTTGGTCCCTACTCTGGTCGGCCTGATTCCAGCCCCGGACACTGGACAAGTACTCTTTTTTTCACACAGGTCTGCCTTGGTCTCCGTATTTACTTGTTACTGCTCCTGGCAGTCAGACACACACCATGATGTTGCCGCTAGTGCCAGGCATAGCCTCTCACCGGCATAGTCACTTCCTTTCTGCCTTCCTTTGCCGGATGGCCCACATCTCTGTCACATTTCGCAACCCATGGAACATGTTCCACTACTACTCCATCTAAAGGGACAGGTGGAGTTTTATCCCAGTTTAGACAAACTATGCCATGCTTGGAAAAAAAAGCGACAGCTCAGTGCTCTATTGCTCCCTCCTCCAGATGATGATCCCGGTACTCCCACTGGGGTCGAAATACCGTTGGCACTCGCAGCAACAAAGACACCCCGAATTAACATTTTATACAGAGGACAAGGATCAGAACTTGCACAAAATGTTAACACCATTCTTTGATAATATTTATCGCTTCTTTCTATATTTTATATATAATTTTGCTCTTCCCATCTCTGGCCCTTAAAAATACGTTACTGCTCCCTAAACACTTTCCATCCCTGAGCCCTACAAAGCTCCTTACTATCCCAAGACACTACACTTCTCAGAATCCTTATAATTCCATTTAAACCTAATGATAACTGTTAGAACCGACAGCCTTAGGGTGGTCTTACCCCAACTTTTGGCCTGCCTCCCTCCATTTTTACGATCTCGTTTTTGCTAGCTTTAGGACTCTGCACACTTTACCACTGCTAAACAGTGCTTAAGTGCTTGTGCTCTCTCCCCGAAACATGGTAATATTAGTTCATCCCCAATTGGCATGTTTAATTAGGTTGAGCATTTGAGACCTCTTGTATATACTTTAGTATATACGCATACGTGTATGTACTTTGTGGGCTCTGGAGATTAGCCCTAGGACTTGTCTGCTTCCGCTTAGGGACTTTTTTTTCTGTTCAACTGCCTCTATTTAACTGTCTTGATAGAAAACGACCAAGAGATGTCAGTAATTTACCATAATTGTTTCTGCTTGTTGAACTGCCTCTATTTAACTGACTTGAGAGAAACTACCAGTGGAGGTCAGTAAAATACCACAATTGCTTACCGCTGAGGGACTTTACTTTTTTATTTTTCTGGCAACTGCCTCTATTTAACTTTCTTGATAGAAAACGACCAGCAGAGGTTAGTGAAATACCAGAAAGACTTTAATATTCTCTTGATTCCAGTCCATAGAAATTGTCTTCCACAAGCACCGGTAGACAATAATATTTTTTTCAAAACTTATATTTTCAGTGATATGACCACCGAAGGCCCTAATTTTATATTAAAAACAGAGATTTGGATTATACCATTCCCTGCTGAAAGGCGGTATTTCTCTCCAAGTGTTCCCATACGTGGCGTGTCATGCAGTTTGGTGCTTACTTTCCCTCCATGTTAAAGAACAGTAGATGTTTCAGCACCCAGGCTAATGTGCTGCATAGCTAAATACATATGGTCCCAGAGGCGAGACCGATTGCATTACAAATGCTTGTTTATTTATAAGTCCTTAATAAAGTCCACTATGTGTGCCCTGAGCCTGTACATTAAATGCTACTAGTCGGCCTACAGGACTGATTGTGCCACCCATAAAACTAGCCCCTTAAACATGTCTCAGGCCTGCCATTGAAGGGCCTGCATGTCCAGTTTACTGCCTCTTTGACTTGGCAACCCCAGCTACTTGCCAAGACATAAACTCCCCTTTTATTACACCTCAGTCACCCCAAGGTAGGCCATAGGTAGCCCCATGGGCAGGGTGCTGTGTAAGTAAAAACTGGGAAGTGAGGGAGAGGGAATGAAGGAAACAGTACCAACATTCTGAACTTCAGAGACCGATATGGAACCATGACCATTACATCTGGTCAGCAATCAAAAGACAATATGGAAGAGTTGGTGCCTGATGATGAACTGAAGAGAGAGTGTGGCTTAGTAAGTAGGGAGTTGAGTTTGAATGCGTTTACTATAGTCATCTTTCATATTTTTATCTGCTGCTTTACTTTGAAATGTAGAATCTTTTAGTTCATGCAAAATCCAAGAGCCCGAAGGTGTTTGACAGAAAATTTTGAAAAATGACTGTGTCCTAGGTTTCTGTAACTGGAAATCCTGGACCGGAGATAAAATCCTCAGTTTGTAATTTGTTTATTTGCCTTTTAAGCATTTTAGTTGTATTCGTAATTCTTTAAAGTGTGGTCAAGAGAAAGAACAGTAATGTTGTAATCGAGGGTATCAAGGTTGGAGGATGTGATTAAACTAGTCTTTGGCGGAGTCTGTTGCCCCTGCAGTGGGCATAGTAACCGATGTGGACTTAAAATGAGAAGATGTGGTGTTTGAGAGCTGATATAAGGCTATGAAAGAAGGTAGGTAACCTCCTGCCAAATGCAGCACTTTCCATTTGAGTGGTTATGTTGAAACCTAGGGCAAGAGCCTTCCTTTGGAGGTGTAATAGGAAGCAAAGGAGTCAAGTCAGGACACTGTGAAGAGAGGGTTGGGATTGTAAAGAGAGCTAGGGTTTTGTGAGTGCTAGGTGAAGCTAAGGGTGAATGAGATTTGGATGAGAGAAGAGGAATTAAGACCATGGATGCATATGAGATCACGGGAAAGAAATGTGTATAGAGTAAAATTAAAAGAAGACAGCAGTAGGTGTATCTAGTTTAGTTAAAACTATGGTTAACTAAACTGAACACTTTCTCCAGGGGTAAGGAGTAGCAAGAGCCCGCTGAGGACTCTTTTGCAATATTCCCATTTTTTAAGGACTAGAATGACGAGGACGCATGGAATAAGTGTGGGTTGGAACTTGCAGCTGTTCAGTAGCCCTTGAGGGTAGATGGCCACATGGACATGTCACAGGTGTACTTAATGCATCCAGGTGAGGTACAATGGTGTCCGGAGAAAAATGTGTTTTTACATGGATGGGTTCTGGGGCTGTGTATGATGGGAAGTAAATAATGCAAACACAAGGAGATGATGGATGGAGCTCTGAAACATTTCAGACACTCACCCCCAGTCACAGATCTGGGCTGAAACCATCATCGTTCTTTAGCGCACTTTGCCAACCCAGTTCAGACCCAGCCATATGCAAATCAGTCTTGACCCTGTACCTCATGGGAACAGTTCAGCCCGAAATGCCAAGCCAGGTCTTCCCTGGACCGGAAACAAGCATCCTTGGACTGGTTTCGGGCTAACAGTCCTCATCAGCCAGGCTAGCTTGAATCCAGTGGCAAAGTGAACAAGAACCCCATGTCTGGACATACCCTGCCAACTTAGGGCTGAACTGAGGTGGCAAAGTGAGCTAAAGAATGATGATGGATTCAACCCAGATCTGTGACTGGAGGTGAGTGTCTGAAAAGTTTCAGCGCTTCGTCCATCATCTCCTTGTGTTCGGGAAGTTAATGATTTCTGTCTTTGCTGAATTTTGCTTCATGCCTCACAGAACCATTCAGCGATTGTCAGTTGGCAACTTACTCATGAAGATGAGGGTGCAGATTTTGGAGAAGAAGATTTAGTTTTCATTGCTAAAGAGTTTATTTGAAGACCCAAATGAGGTGGGTATATTGCCAAGTTGGGCAATGTGCAGCGAGAACAGAAGTGCCCAAGTTATAACATTTCTGGACACCCATAGGGAGGCTGATGGGTGCAAAAATAAAAGAGCACACCTAAAGGACTAGGAATTCCTACCGGCAGGAGGTAATGATAGTGCCCTATTAGCGATACTGAATGATGTGTTGAGATGCAGTGGTCCACCTCAGACATTGGAAAAGCAATGGGGACCACGCCAACCACACTAACACCTTTTTATTGACTTTATAAAGTGTTTCTTTCAACATTGGTGACAAATCTGTACAAAACTGTAAGTTCATAAAAGTCTCAATGTACAAGGGTCGCAAATGACTGAGGACCGGCAGTTAAGTGTTCCCTAAGGAGACAGAATGAAATGAGTCTAGCAGTGGAGCAAACTGATAAAAGGAGTTCATCCCATTGTTTCAGGATAAGCAAAGAAAGTGAGCAAAAGCAGAAATCGGTGCAAAGGGATGTGGTGCGACCAAGTGAGGGAGTGGGGCAGAATGAATGGTGGCAGTGTTTCTACAGAAGATGATCAGGCAATAGAATTAGGGACAGATGAGAACTAAAATATTCTAAGAAACGACACAGAGAAATAACATAAGAAAGGAGAGAATGAACTTGAGCCAGTGAAAAGAAGCAAGAGAAAGGAGTGACATTAGAAGAGAGAGAGAGTTAAAAAAAACAGATTGAAGAGGAGACATGGAAATAGCTGTGGAAACCTAAAAAGAAACAGATGTAGTAGCCAAGGAGATAAAAAACTAGGACGAGCATGTGCATTTAACTTGCATGAATAAGTAAGAACAGGTGTATCTTAGGTGTGACAGAGGCGAAACCTAAAAAAGCAAAGAAAAGAAGTGTGCTTCAGGAGGAGAATAATCACTAAAAGGAAAGAAAACAGCAAAGTAATACCCACATTGCAATGAGCAGAAAAGAGTGGCAGGGGGGTAAAATAAAAATAATAGAGGCAGAAGGACAGAGGTGATAAAATGGCTCGGATTTTACTTACCTGTGTTGTGGAGGTGTAGGGAGTATGGGGTCCTTCAAAATTGAACAGTAAACAGGTAGTTGTAAAGGGTGAGATGTTTACATTTCAAGAAGACAGGAAGGCAATATTTGAGTATCATCTGCAAAGAAGTAGCCAGAAAGTCCCTCTATGGGCACCTCTCATAACTAGCAATGGATCTGGAAGAGTTACATGTGCACAAACAGTCATTATTGAGAAGAACCCACTTCATGGCAACCCCATTTACTAAGGGCTGGGCACAGGCATCATATCAGACTCATTCTATGCATCTGAAGTGCCGATGAGCAATCACACCATGGTGCATTGGCACTGGGAAAGTGTCTTACACTTTAAAGCATAATGTCACTCATTGTGTGTGGGGTGCACTCCTCACTGAAGAGTGTGGGAAAACTGTTACACTGCATGCGTTTACCCCACATGCTGTTGCAACGAAAATGGCTTGCTGTCTGGGGTAGTAGGTGTTGGCTTTAACTCCAACACCTTCCCTACTGTTGCACAGACTGGAGTTGGAATAGTAAATTATACTACTCCAACATTCAGCGCACCCACGACAGCAAGTCGGGGTAAAAAATTGCATTGCCACGGTATGCAGGGTAAAAGCATGTGTTGTAACGTCATACAGCCAAGAGTGTCACCGTGAAGAATGAATCCCACATCTTGGAGCACCTTTTCATTCAATGGGGCATTACATTGAGTCACTCATCCAGTGCTTTTCTTAGCACTTGAAGCTCAGTCTCTTCATTGAATGAGACTAACTTCTAAGTGCAGTGTCGCTCACACAGTGTGAGCCTGGCTCTTTTAAGTATAGTGTCATTAACTGAGTATGAGTTCTGGAGTGCAGTTTGCTTACTGGATGTGAGTGTCACATTATACACACCATTGGGAACACACCCATTTATGGCATACATGTCTTAAACCTTCAGTGCTGGCAGGTGGTGGAAACTAGCTGGATCCCATTTCTAAAAGCTAGTTATGTCAGGGCCAGGTTTTTTTGGAAATTTAATAGTGTTTCTACTAATAATGGCCCCCATCTCTAGCAACCTTTAGGGAGTGGATAATGAAGGTAAAAAATTGTAGAATCCAACATATTCATTGCTGTTTACATGCAGGCTTATGTGTTATTTTATCGGGTTTGGAACCTCTGATCTACATGTTACATAAGAATCTCTGCAACAAGTGCATTAACCCGCTGGATTGATCAATGATCCAGAGCAGGCAAATTAATTCTCTAAACTATTTTATAATGATTCAGGTCTGTGACCATAGATTACCTGTCTTGCTCTGTGACAAGTGCATTAACCACCTGAGCTATTCCTACACGTGTCCCTTTAGCTAACTTTAAATGTAGTCAGTCACCCTACTTAATTTCAGCTACTGTTTAATGCTCTCCTAGCCCATGCAACCTGCCTTCTAGCTTCTGCCCCACCTTCTAACTCCTTAACCCACTATTCGCATCCCACACCCCTTAGCCCATCAGTCTTCCTATCACCTCACCCGCATAACAATACCCTACAACCCTCTCATTCCACCACACCCCTTCCTTAGCCATCCAGCTTTTCCACCCCTCAACCATCCTGTCCTTATCCAAACACTCTTTACACACCTTACACCACCTTCTACTACATTGCCTCCTGCCTTGCTGGCCACTTTTAGGCTTCCCCTGTCCCAGTCTCACTCTGTCCTCATTCCTCTTCCTCCCACCTTGCCTAACAACCTCTCTACCTTCCCTCTCCATCCTCCCGCTCTGCTTCATTCGGAAGCCTCACGCGTCCCATTTATCAGCTTCTTTTGGACCCTTCAGCTGGCCTCAACTCCGCATTCCACTTTGTCCTGGTAACACTCCAGAGCCACATACCCAGCTTACTTAAGGTGAAAGCCTCCATGTTGCAGCCTGCCCTCTCTGGCTAAGCTTCCCTGTACTATCATCTATTTCTCTACCCCCAGCCTCTCCTCACTGTGGCCACTGTTCCTTTCACATGATGTGACACCCCTTGCTGCCTTGCATACATAACTAGTCTCTACTGACCTTCTCCCCTCCCATTCTCACCCTATAAAGTTCGCCCTTCACCTCCTGGAGGCTTACATTGGGCCTTTCACATTTCTCCTGAACCCTTAAGTCCACCCCCCTCCGACTCCAAACCCCCACTTACCTTCAACCATCCTCGACTAATCTCCTCCACCCAGCTGGACTTTCTCCTTACCAAGGCGTGATCAATGACAAGAACCACCCTAAACATCTACAACCTGACCTTAGATTCAACGCAAGACCTGTTCATCACAGAAACCTGGCATGGGGATGACATCTGGCTGACCTGCTATGTAGACATCCTAGTGGAATAGAGAATCAGCACCCTAAGGTGTGCCACGAAGACGAAAGGAGGCCTAGAAGGCATTATCAGGCAGCCTTCAAGACCACAGCTTTCAGGGTCTTGACATGGCTGAATGCAAACCTCTCCTTGTCCTCTGCTCCCTTCGGCTACATTCTCCAGCTCATTTGGTAAACCACAGCAATCTCTGGCAGCCCTGGTCATCTCAATTGACTCAACCTTAGCCCTGGGGCCCAGTATTACTCCTAACTGGTCTCTGGGCTGACAGTCTCGTGGGCCACGGCTTGGATGTAATCTTCGCTCTGCCAGGACTCGTCACAGTAAACCACAGCTTTCCAAACTTTTCATGTTGGTGACACACCTTTTTGTGCAAAATTTCCCAGGGACACAGTAACGCGAGCGAGCGCAGCGAGCGAGCCCGAACCATCACAACCCACACACACACAACTTAACTCACACACCCACAAACACACTCAACCCACACACACACAACCCCCACACACACACAGAACCCACACACACAATCCAACACAACCCCACACACACACCCCCACCCGCAACCCACACACACATCCCCCCACACCAACTCCACCCCCCACACCCACACACCCACCCACACAACCCTACACCCCACCCACAAACACACAACCCCCCACCCACACACACCCCCACACACACACAACCGCCCACACACAACCCCCCACACACAACCCTCCCACACACAACCCCCCACAAACACAACCCCCCCATACACACAACCCCCCACACACACAACCCCACCCACACAACCCCCACCCACACAACCCCCACCCACACACAACCCCCACCCACACCCCCCCACACACACCCCACACACACACAGCCCTACACACACACAGCCCTACACACACAAATCTATAGGCCTGCCTACACAAGGTAAGGTGGAAATCTATGGGCTTGCCTATTCACCAAGAAAGGTGGAAATCTGCTCCTTGTAGGTTACTCTTACATTTGGAGCAGGTTTTCCACTTTCTTTGAATTCACAAAAAGTTCCAGGAGAACGCCCCTTCCCATTTCCGAATAGGAAAAATCAATCCATAAATGCGTCAGTCAACTTTTTTTTCTATGGGGATAACATTTTCCCCATCGAAAAACTCCTCTGCTACCCTTACAAGAAGACGCGCTCTCCCAGCCTGATCACAGATGTCATAGCTGCCAAGGTTTCAGATTGCTATGTTTGGCATTTTCATAATTTCAGTGTAATTATGAGTGACATTTCAATGACTGTGAGTGACATTTAGTTTATCACGAGCAAAATCAAGCAATGAAGGCAAGCGAAACGTATAAATATAGAAAGTACACACATTTGAGTAACGATAAATCCAAAGATTTTGAAAGTGCCTCAAAGCAAGCACCAGAAATGAAAGGCCACTACCTGCACTTGTGGGTCAAGCACTAGAAAGGAAACGGCACTACCTGCACTTGTGTTTGAAGGCAGGAAGTTGAACGCAAGTGTCGGTCTTCCGGTAATTTAACACAGCCAGCACTGGACGGCAGCAGCAATTAATCGGGACCTGGTTTGTCGAGAAAGGTACCAGAATGTTAAAGGCAACTTTTTACCACATATTAATGGAGAAAAAAGGTACCAGTGCTGGCACTGCACGCTAGTTCTGCTGAGGGCCCCCAAAACACGGATCTTCTCAGCTGACTTAATTGATGCCAGCTGCCTAAATATTCAAAACAACAAGCGGGGTTGCTGAACTGTTCCTGGTAGGGAAGAAGAAAAGAAGATTGGCTGTACCGAAGGGGTATATTAACACCCTTGGGCATCCATTAGGTTGGACATGTTTGCCTCACACACCCCGAGGGATGTCATGCTTCATCATCGGCGGTTGCTCCTCGTCGGGGAGGCGGTGCAATCCCCGACGGGCTCACCTCAAAGAGGGGCTCTTTAGCGGAGATCTTTTTGTCCAGCTGCCTGTTGATGAAGTGTGGGTATGTGGGCCAGGGCGATAGTATCCTAGAAATGAAAAGGTAAGATTTAAAATATAGTAGAGGGTCCCGGAAACAACTTTATTCTGGAGGTCCTCCTACTATTATTAAAAAGGTGTAGTTTAGTTTGTAAGGTCACGGAGAGTTACGTGCCGTGTTTCAAACTAGACTAATGTGATGGTCGGTCAACATGTTTCTCGCTTGGGTTCTTCCCGCGATTCTTCAGGACCTGGTGAAAGTGTGGGTGGGGGTTAAAAACAGGGACATGCTTGTGTGTTTTACCTCAGGGGAATCCTATGCCTAAAGGTCTTGGAATACTACCAGGAACAGTTCAGCAACCCCGCTTGTTGTTGTTTTGAGTACTCTACACACGGGCACACGCTGCAACTGGACCTTCCGCCTCCCTTCTGAGGTGGTAATTGGTGCCCGTTCGATCCATTGATCACACTCCCTCTTTTTTGACGACGGAAGCTGCCTAAATATCACACGTTAATTCCTTGTAGGTTGTTTTTAATACATATTATATTATATCATAAGTAAAAGAGTCAGTAGTCAGATGACTTGCGAGCAGCCGCAGACAGCACAGGCATTGGCAAGCCTCAGGAGAGTGAGTATGGCGCACTAGTGCAATCAGGACGAGGTAACTATCAGAATACAGTAGAGTTCAGCAATGCACTGCTCAAGCCTAATACAAATAATTAGCGAGCTGTGAGTGGTGTCCGCCCTGGTTGGTGCGCTGCAACCCGCCCAGCCCTAGATTACATCAACAGACGGTCACAGAGTGAATTAATACAACACCAGCTCTGCTAACTTAACTGCGACGGTGGCCGCGCTGAAAGTAATTTGTTGGATGGCACCAGTATTGTCATCCTGCGCTAGCACTATTCAGTGAAAGTAGATTTGTAGATCAAGCAGAGTGAGTTCACACTCCAGGCTGCACTCACTTTTGCTTTCAGGCGATTGGCAATTATTTGCACAGACCGCCTCATCATGGCTTCGACACTCCGCAATGATTCTGAGGCTCAGCAGCTGCGTGAAAAGGCTGGTGTAATCCTCTGTGCTCAGCAATGTCACGACACATGCTACACGGCTGCCTTGTCTTTTTTTTACTTACTTTTATCTCTCTGTCACACTGTCGGCCGTCCCCCGTAATTATCTGGAGGATCACGATGCCTGGTGCATGAACCCATTGCTGAGACTGTAGTGACAGTCACAGTGAGGGTCGGTGCCGGGCGGTAATAATCTTTAATTTTATGCGCAGATGTACTCCTCTTCATAACAGTTTTTAAGGTGTGAAACTGCCTACATACTTTGTCTGTATAGCAAATACAGCTTAAACTCAGCGGTTTAAAATGCTGCAAAACGCTCTAAGCCTCACTACTTACCAACAGAGTGAGTGCCTGGGATGGTGGAGTAGAGGCGGCTCCGATATCGCTCTATCCCAGCAAGGCCGCGCGCTCAGGCCGTGAGCAGCGCCGTATGCCAGCCCCGTGGGGCTCGGGGCAGTCCTGACACAAGAACATGAACCAGGGAAATGGACCGCCCTAGCATTTGCGAGCAAAGCCCTAACTCCCACCGAGGCTAGATATGCCCAGATTGAGCGCGAAGCGCTAGCTATCAAGTGGGCCTGTGGACACTTCCACCTTTACTTACACGGACAAGCATTCGTCATGGTCACAGATCACCAACCCTTGGTGCCACTCTTCAAGGGCAGTGCCCCCCATCCACTGCCACGAATCGAGAGATGGGTGATCCAGCTCCAAACCTATGACATGGAGGTCATCTACAGACCCGGAGCCAAAAATCCAGCCGACTACTTGTCACGGCACCCACTGCCGCGAGAACTGACAGCCACTGATGAGGAGTGTGATGGCTATGTTCAGTGGGTGGCTCTCACATCCTGCCCCCAGTGCATGACTCTAGATGAAATCAAGGAGGCAGCCACAGAAGACCTCCCCTACATGCAGTCACTCCAGGCGGTGCAAGAAGGGTCCTGGACGGATTATCTCCGGCCCCCCCCCGAGTTGGTCGGCGGCGGACAAGGAAACCCTCACCAAGTATTGGCAGATCCGCCATGAACTCAGCGCCACGGAGGAGGGCACACTCCTAAGAGGGACGCGCCTCGTGATACCAAGGCGACTCAGACATCGGGCCACCCAACTGGCACACGGAGGTCACCAAGGGGTCACCAAGATGAAGGCGCGCATGCGCGAGAAGGTGTGGTTCCCCGCACTGGAAAGCACCGTGGACGAGTATGTTAAGAACTGCATGTCCTGCCAGTTAACCAGCGACCCGGAACGACCAGTCCCCATCATCACGGAGGAAGCCTGCACAGCTCCATGGGAAAAGGTCAGCGTGGATTTTGGAAGCTTCCCCGGTGAGGGGCATACTCTGGTGGTCATAGACTCTTATTCCAAATACCCCCTCGTAGAGAAAATACAATCCACGGCTTTTGCCCACGTGGGGCCAGCACTTGAAAAGATGTTCTCCCTATTCGGCCTGCCTGGTGAACTCAAAAGCGACAACGGCCCTCCCTTCCAGGGAGCAGAGTTTGCCACCTTCATGACGACGCGAGGCATCACCCACCGGCGCATCACTCCCCAGTGGCCACAAGCCAACGGGGAGGTGGAGCGATTCATGCGAACACTTAACAAAATGTTCAGGATCGCAGTGGTCGAAGAGGCCGACCCCGAACAGAGACTGCACGAATTCCTGAGAGAATACCGTGGAACGCCCCATTGCACCACGCTGAGAAGCCCGTGGTCGTTGATGTTTCAAGGCCAACGTAGGGACTTCCTCCCCGTGCCGCCGGGGCCAAGGCGGGAAGATGAGGAACTGGATGAGATGCAGGAACGCGCACAAAGACGCCGGCGCAGGAATAACATGCGGGCGAGCAGCCGCCGCAGGGCCACACCAAGGCAACTACATCGAGGAGACCGGGTCATCATCAAGAATCGACGACCCGGGGGAAAGTTTCGGACCTTCTATGAACCAGGGCCGTGGACGGTCACCAACACGAAGGGCACCATGGTGACCGCCAACAAGGAGGGAGAAGAAGTGTCAAGGAACTCGTCGTGGTTCAAAATAGTCACTCCAGACGGCAACACAAGTGCTGAAGCCCAGGAGGACATCCCCGAAACACCCGGAGCGACAGCACCAGAAGCGGCGAGTAGCTCTGCAGCAGACGGCGGGGGCCTCACACCAGAGCCTGAAGCACCCACACACTCCACCCCCGTCCGGAGCCAGGCCCATCACGGGGATCGAGGCTCGGGCCGCACGCCTCGTTACAGTCTGAGGCCCAACCCCCGCCCCAACCAGAAGCTCAATGACTATGTCTGCCACCTGAGCTCCTGAACTCTGCAACCGGGGAGCACGCAAGTACCCTTTCATCATTGTATATTCATTTCATGAACAGTTTACTGAACATTTTGAAATTGTTGAAAGTTGGATAGAGATGTAGTGCGGTTAGCACTCTAGCAGACGCACGTACGCATCCACGCATCCGCAGGCCAGGCGTGGTCTGCGGGGTCCAATAAAAGAAGGACGCGCGCTCGGGCACGTCACTTCCAAATGAGACGAGTGTGTGGTTTACTGGCTGATGCTCCGCGCTTCCACCCCTGCGCACGCGGCCATGCTGGTCGCTTAGGCCTACCCACACACCCTCACCACACAGGGGGGGGAGGGAGGGGGGATCAATACTCCCACAAGGCTCCGCTCCGCAGCTGCTTCGCCTTCTGCCTTGCACATCGCGTGCACATCGTAATCACGGAGTGAGTGGGGCTCGAGTCGCATTCACCAAATATCGGCTGGCAGGCATACGTCATCACGCGACACACCTACGTGTGGGTCGCGACACAGTAACGTGTCGCGCCACACAGTTTGGAAAGCTGTGCAGTAAACGGTCCCATAATGTGCAGCCACTACCACCTCATACCCTTCTTTGTGAACAACCTGACAAGAACAACTTCTACGGGAACACCGACCGACCTACATACAGACAGTGGAAGAGGCTCAGCCTTTCAGCATTTGACTCCCATCTCATCATTACCTGATGAAGAAATGTCCTGCAACCAGCTAGTGCAACCCCTGGCTCAGAGTTCACAGGGAAGCACCACACACAGAAAGTAAACCGGTTCTGAAAGGTTAGCTTACTTTCTGCTGTTGCCACTGCCAAGCACCCAAACCCCAGACAACCCTTGAATGGTTAAAAATGGATGAATGGGAGGAGGCTTCCACCCATTGTCCTTCGCCTTAATCCGCCCAGACATCTTATTTGATGCCGAGGGCTGGGCAGAGGGGAGAAGGAGGGTGTTTTTCCTCCCTGTGACATGACAGGGAAAGAAAAGGTCTGAATAAATGCCACATTTCCGGGTTTTGTGTTGTCTGCTCGGTGATTCCAAAACCTCTCAAATGAGCCAATAAAAGATCTTCTGCTGAGCATAAAATGCAAAGATGGTGTATTTTGTGCTCAGCCTATTTTGAATATCTTTTACTGGAAGTAACTGGCATCTCATGGGAAGCGCTGTGTCTTGCATTCATCTTAACTTGCTAGAGTTGCACAGATGACACACAGAATTCATTAAACTGGAAAACCTTAAGGAGTCAGGCTCATCAGCACTTGAGTGCCATGTCTGAGTAGTTGATTAATGGATGCTGAGCAACATCCGACATTTTGTGCAGGGTACAGGGAGTGGCGGGGACAGGGCGTGTGCAGAGCAGGCAGGAGCTGAGGCTTGCCAAGAAAAATGAGTGGCATGGTCCAATCATAAAATGGATCAAGTTGCATACTATCACAACCATGCGTTGGTCCTATTCCCTACCCCCTGCAATTCATCACACAATTAGCCTCGTGACGTGGGCACCACAAATATTTTCGTACACCTGGCTCCATGGATACTGACACAAAGAGCGGGACAGGGAGACACCATCACTGGGACAAAGGGGAGGGGGGTGATTACTGGGACATGGAGACAGTGCCAAACACACCGGATACATTGAGCAGCGAAACACTGACATTGGGTCGGGGCATACATTGGTTAGGACAATGCACATCCCTGTCTCCCTACACTTATGCTACCACACTCTTCAAAGCAGTGGAGCTCAAACAGTTTTCAGACTGTGGTGCTGCCTTCAAAGTCACATCACTGAAGTCATAAGGAGTGTGAAACATCCAAGTGTCGCACAAAGAACAAGTGTAGAAGATGAGTCACACCCGTTGCGCAGGACAGTTGTAAGGGTGTAGTATGTACGCCATGGTGCCTTATGGAGCGCACTGTCACAAATATGTTACTGAAGTGTGGTCGCTCACTGTCACTGACAGACAGCACATTTTCCATTGGAATGGACAAAAAAGGGGAGCACCTGCATGCAGTTTTACTGCTAAAACTATTAAGGGTACAAACAACAATGTGTGGAAACGGTTTAAGCAAAAAATAACAATTTGCAAGTCGTCAAGTATAGTGTGGGATTTGCTTTGATCCCATTAAAATCTTTAGTTCCAGCACGCTTCATAATTACAAAAAATACATGCTTATTGATCTGTAAATTGTATATGAATTTTAGGATAGCCTGCCTGAAGCCCTTGTTTGTAAATCATGGTGTATGTACAGTGAACCAGGCAATGAGTTTGTTATTTAATCTGGAAACTGCCGATATAATCTATTAGGGCACGTAAAAGTATGTTATTTAAAGAATCATGTTTTAAACCTTGATTGTAATCATGTTTTATCTGTTTTTATAATTTATTGCTGTGCTTTTATGGTCATCTTGTATGTACCGAATAAAGCTTCATGAATTGACATGCTTTATTTGTTCTTTCCTAACTGCGGATATATGTTGAAATATGTGCACGTTCCACGCACAGGTGTTGACATGGTGAGCGTGTTAGCAAAAACTGACATCCTACAGCTTTTCCTTCCACACTCCTAGTATCCCAGCAAGACTGTCAGATGTTTCACTTTACAAAACACTCTAACTTTGGAGTCAAAGGAGGATAAGTAAACACCAAGCTCTGTGTTAAAAGAATACGCAGCAATTTGACAGAAAACCTTGTCTGATATCTGGCATCTGTGAATGTGTTGCATTTGTATAGCGCGAACAGTAACCCGTAAGCATCCCGGCGCTTGTACTCCTACCACAAGGGAACCCCTCCTGGCTTTTCCTTGTGAGGTGTCCACTCCAGGGCATCCCATGGTGAAACCAGGCATCCCTTGTGTATCGGGGGCCGTTGTGGAGACTAAGCAAGCTATTGCCCAGAGTTGCAGCGTGGGGCCCATGCTTAGATTCGGCACTGAGGCGAGAATATCCGGTCAGAGGAATTTAAGCCCGATTCCCGCACCCTGGTCCCTGGCCAGCGCTCTGCATCAAGGTCTGCCGCTCTAACCATTGAGCCACACTTCTGCCTTTGGAAAGGTGACAAGTTAAACACACATTTTAAAGAGATGTTTATTGCTTATTCATCTTTTGAATCCTAGCATGGTTATTTTGGGGGTGCTTCTTCACCCCGCCCCCCTCCTCCCATTACACCACGCCTTCCGGCGCCTATGCTTCAAAGCCCCGCACCCAAACATGAGCATCGTAAACACAGTTAAAAGTAGACCCAGCCCGCGCCACACCTGCGCTGTACGATCCACGTAGCGCCGCGAATACAGTCAGCGCTAGGAGGCTGGACTAACTGCAGAAGAGCGGCTTACAAATATTAATACACCATCTGAGAATCTTCGAGTTTATTTTTAACTCCAACATGAACCTTTTGTCCAAACTCCCCTCTTGTAACTCGCGCGAGCCTTGAATCGAAGCCTCCTGTCGTGAAGCCAGGCACCACGCGGGCGACTTCCTGCGCGCTCCGCGGGGAGCACAAAGGACCGAGGCCGGACCCGCCCACGCCCTGGTGATGAGCACGCTACTACTGCTGGGCGTGTACACGCTCATTGAAAAAACAAACACAAGCCAAACAAGAGTCCAGGAGGCGAGGCAAAAAGTAGACGCACAAATAAAGCATTGCGTTACCCGTGCCCACAAACGTGAAGGGGGATTGATGGTTCGTAGCTGTGAAAACAACAGGTGTTGCCTTTACTTGGCTCCTGATGCTTATGTTATCGATCTAGGAGTAGTGAAAGGCTAGACCGGCTCAGCCCGCTTTCGAAGCCCAGCAACGCCAGGTTTATACAAATGACGGGCTGTCCCCAAACACTGGGCCCACCTGCGGTGCCCCATTCCGTTTAACGTGGTCGGAGTTCCCAAGACCATCCTCCCGGCGGCACCTCCATTACATATCTGTTTCCCTTGTTTGCGAGTGCACCGCCTACAACTGCCGCTCTTTACATCTTCCGCGTGCTTCCTCAAGCTCCATTCTTTACTTTTGGACAGTTCTGACCTTCCGGCCCCGGCTAACTTCCGTGACCTGTGACCCTCCCCCTCCGTGTACCCCGTTATTCTTTACATTGTTGGGTATCACCACTCACTCCGCCCCACCGTGTGTCTTCATTCCCCGGGGTCATCTCCCATTCAATGCGCTGACTTCACCCATTCAGCCCAAATGTTTTGCATTGTCCCCTGGCACAGACCCGTGTGCCACAGCTCTTGCTATGGTCCGCTCCCTGTGCCCTTATTTTATTCGCAGGATTGTGCCCCCGTTGCTTACAGTGAGCCCTGGCACACCCTGCCCCTTACCAGGCCTGCCTCGTCATCAATGCCCCTGCCCGCCGCCGCTTACCCTCGCCTCCGCCGGGAGCCGCGCACAGCCGCCGCTTCGAGGGGATGTGAGGCCTCCAGGAAGGAGTCTTAATGAGGGGTCCGGGTGGTGGTGGGCAGAGCTGAGAGAACCTGCCTCAGGGGGAGGAAGAGCGGGGCCATGAGAGGGGGGTGGGCTGAAGTGGAGGTGGGAGGAGGACCAATCAGCCCTGTGCTTGCAGCTGTCCCCGGCTGGCGTCCCGCAGCCCCCGGGCATCCGCAGGCCTCTGAAGTTTACCAGTGACTGCGGTCT
This sequence comes from Lissotriton vulgaris, assembly GCF_964263255.1. Classification (NCBI taxonomy): domain Eukaryota; kingdom Metazoa; phylum Chordata; class Amphibia; order Caudata; family Salamandridae; genus Lissotriton; species Lissotriton vulgaris. Next base: position 1,495,292,352 of record NC_141693.1, read on the forward strand.
CTGCTGCGAGGGTCGGTGGGGGCCGCAGGGAGGTGGAGTTAGAATGGAGGGGGTCCTGGGAACAGGCAGCGCACTGAACTGTGCCTAATCCCAGATTACAAGATACCACGAGGCGCTCGATACAGTGTGTGCCAAAAACCGCACGGATTTGGGGAAGAGGGCTCGCATTGAGGGGGTCGGGGGAAGGGTTGCAGTGTGGGGACTGAAATGACAAGAGGATTTATAACACAAAGGGAAGCGACACCCTTACCAGCATGAGGCCCCTAACAGGAAGCAGGCCAACGCCAAAAATGTGGTGGGTGAAAGGCCCCACTAGCAAGTGCTAGAGCCCGCTTGCTGCAGCTGTCAATACCCTCTACCAGCCAGCATTAGGAACTAGTGACTCTCTTACCACATTCCTACCAGCAAAAGCCAGGTACACTTAAAGGGACCGCGGAAATGGTACACTTCCAATTACTAGTTAGATGAATAACTTTTTTTAATTCTTTAGTTCTGGCTTGACAAAGCAGCAGTCTGTTTACCCGTAGTTAGGTATTCTTTAACCATCATTTCAACTTTCTTTCGGTTCGGTTAACTATAAAAGTGCACAGTGCAGAAACAATTAAATACTTAAAAACATAAATCACAGATAATAACAATATGAGTTTCAAAAACAATTACAATCATAAAACCTCGATGTCCAAGTGCTGCCACAAACTTAAAACAAGTAACCAAAACAACCTCAGACAAGCACTGGCGTTGCCAATAGGTCTCGTATTAGGAAAGTTGGAGATATTGGTTTTGTAAATGACAAAGCCCTTTATGTTTTGAAAATGAAAACAAAAATAAAAGGCATTGTTATTTGCAATTGTAATAGCTCCAACTTTCCTACTACGAGACCTATTGGCAACGCCAGTGCTTGTTATCTCTAGCTACTAACTGGGTCGTGGTGGTGCTGTGGTGGTTCTGTTGTGGCGCTGAGTGGTGCTGTGGTGGTGCTGAGTGGTGCTGTGGTGGTGCTGAGTGATGCTGTGGTGGTGGTGGTTCTGTGGTGGCGCTGAGTGGTGCTGTGGTGGTGCTGTGATGGTGCTGAGTGGTGCTGTGGTGGTGCTGAGTGATGCTGGGGTAGCGCTGAGTGATGATGTGGTGGTGCTGTGGTGGTGCTGAGTAGTGATGTGGTGGTGATGTGGTGGTGCTGAGTGATGCTGAGGTAGAGCTGAGTGATGCTGGGGTAGCGCTGAGTGATGTGGTGGTGCTCAGTGATGCCGGGGTAGCGCTGAGTGATGCTGTGGTGGTGCTGAGTGGTGATGTGGTAGTGATGTGGTGGTGCTGAGTGGTGCTGTGGTGGTGCTGAGTGGTGCTGTGGTGGTGCTGAGTAGTGATGTGGTGGTGAAGTGTTGGTGCTGAGTGATGCTGGGGTAGCGCTGAGTGATGCTGGGGTAGCGCTGAGTGATGATGTGGTGGTGCTGAGTGATGCTGGGGTAGCGCTGAGTGATGCTGGGGTAGCGCTGAGTGATGCTGGGGTAGCGCTGAGTGATGATGTGGTGGTGCTGAGTGATGCTGGGGTAGCGCTGAGTGATGCTGGGGTAGCGCTGAGTGATGATGTGATGGTGCTGAGTGATGCTGGGGTAGCGCTGAGTGATGATGGGGTAGCGCTGAGTGATGCTGGGGTAGCGCTGAGTGATGCTGTGGTGGTGCTGAGTGGTGATGTGGTGGTGCTGAGTGGCGCTGTGGTGGCGCTGAGTGGTGCTGTGGTGGTGCTAAGTGGTGCTGTGGTGGTGCTGAGTAGTGATGTGGTGGTGAAGTGTTGGTGCTGAGTGATGCTGGGGTAGCGCTGAGTGATGCTGGGGTAGCGCTGAGTGATGATGTGGTGGTGCTGAGTGATGCTGGGGTAGCGCTGAGTGATGCTTGGGTAGCGCTGAGTGATGATGTGGTGGTGCTGAGTGATGCTGGAGTAGCGCTGAGTGATGCTGGGGTAGCGCTGAGTGATGATGTGGTGGTGCTGAGTGATGCTGGGGTAGCGCTGAGTGATGCTGGGGTAGCGCTGAGTGATGCTGGTGTGGTGCTGAGTGGTGATGTGGTGGTGATGTGGTGGTGCTGAGTGGTGATGTGGTGGTGCTGAGTGATGCTGGGGTAGCGCTGAGTGATGCTGGGGTAGCGCTGAGTGATGATGTGGTGGTGCTGAGTGATGCTGGGGTAGCGCTGAGTGATGCTGGGGTAGCGCAGAGTGATGATGTGGTGGTGCTGAGTGATGCTGGGGTAGCGCTGAGTGATCCTGGGGTAGCGCTGAGTGATGCTGGGGTAGCGCAGAGTGATGATGTGGTGGTGCTGAGTGATGCTGGGGTAGCGCTGAGTGATGCTGGGGTAGCGCTGAGTGATGATGTGGTGGTGCTGAGTGATGCTGTGGTAGCGCTGAGTGATGCTGGGGTAGCGCTGAGTGATGCTGTGGTGGTGCTGAGTGGTGATGTGGTGGTGCTGAGTGATGCTGGGGTAGCGCTGAGTGATGCTGGGGTAGCGCTGAGTGATGATGTGGTGGTGCTGAGTGATGGGTGGCGCTGAGTGATGCTGTGGTGGTGCTGAGTGATAATGTGGAAGGGAAGAAAGAAAGAAGGAAAGAAAGAAGGAAGAAGGTAGGAAGGAAAGAAAGAAAGAAAGGAATGAAAGGGAGGGAGGAAAGGAAGGAAGGAATGGAAGAAAGAAAAGGAAGGCAAGAAAGGATGGAAAGGAAGGAAGGAAAGGAAAGAAAGAAAGGATGAAAGGAAATAAAGAAAGGATTCTAATTGCAAGTGTCAGCATGAACAGGCTTGTTTTGAAGATGTAGTCCCCAAATTTGAGTCTCCATGACAGAGAGGGGCTGTGAAGGACGGAGAGGCGACAGGCAGAGACCACACGTGGAGGACATCAAAGGAAGGGTGGGAGGGGAAAAAACGCATTAGCGAGCGAGAAAAGCCATAAACACCAGGGGGGCAGGGAAGCAGATTGCCTTCAAGCCTTTGAAGACAAATGATGGTGGTGCCTCTGATGTAATCACCAACACTTTTAAAGTACAATACCACAGAGAAAAGATAGAGGGAGAGGGGCAGAGAGGGGGGTGGGCGTTCATGAAGGCCATACATGTAATAAATAATCACAGATGTTTTAGTTTAACCAGCCTATGATGTCTGAAGGGACGTCCTGAAGTAGATTCAGGCATGTAACTACGAAAGGATAAACATTGAACACATTATGTGGATTCAATCTTTGCCAACAATCGATATCAAAATAAGGCAAACCATGAAGTGATGCGAACCATTGCAAAATTGTATTACATTAATCATCCCTATGTTTTAATTACAGCTGGTCTCCGCCTGCACCACGAGACAGGCTGTGTCTGATTTGCAATCATGATTAAGAACGAATGAGTTAAAAACCCTTTCATACCATTACTATTAAAAGTATTGCATTAGTGACGTTCAATTACAAGTCATTAAGTTGTGTTACCTTGTGGCTTTGCATATGACATAATTCTCGAAAGGAAAATAATCTGCACAACAAACATGCTGTTGTTACAGTACATGCTTTCTTGTTGGTGTCCATACAGGTCCATGCGTGGAGCGTTTGCAGGCATGGTGCAACAGGCGAGGGAGGGGAGACGAGGGTGCTCTGCAGGGGTGATGGGACCTGGTGTAGAGAAGGCGAGCAGACGACTGTGGGGGGCGGAGGGAAGAGAGGGCAGTGGAGACTGGGGTGGCGACAGGGAGATGCATGCACGTGCATTGGGTGATAAGTTGCTTTCACGCAAGTGTTTATTGTCTAACGTTTTTATGTACATTATCACACAGGCAAATGACTGCAGCTGGCTGGGCACATATGATAAGGCTTATATGCGAGTAAAAAAGGCCTTTATGGCCTGGAAAGGACACGCACGGATTCCAAAGGCCGCCTGAGAAACTCTTTTAGGCCAGAAATGGTGAAAGCGTCTGTAGCTGCCGCCAAAGTAAAATAAACACGAGTGCTAAAAGTCTCAGCTTTTTCCCTCTAAACAACATGTCCTCCTGATTAATATGATTTCTGTGCTGTTTCTTAGGCAGGCTAATAGACACATATTTCAATAAAAGCTGCCACGTAATCTGAACCCCGGCACCTATCCGTCACAAATTAAGCTTCATAAAAGCAGCTCTAACCCGCACTGTAAAAGCGGCACTAGCTAAGCCAACAAAAAACAAGTCCACTCCAGCTTCACCAAAAGGGAATTGTCTACATGACAAAGTTGAGAAACGTTTACATTATTCCCTGTATTTTGCCCCTGTGCACTTACCTATCCTTGCACGTTCTTCTTGTTTACAAATACAAGCACATTTGTTTGATGTAATGCTTTCTCTTGGGGTGCTGGGATGTAGTAGAACGCGGAAAACATGCAAATAAAATACCTTTTATCCGGATCATAAAACGCTACTTTTTCTTCATTTATCACCCTTCTCCCCCAGTCAGATGCAATAGCTCAAGCTCGGGCAAATGCAAAACCTGTTTCATTTGCAAGACTTAAAGCTATTGTTTTTTTAAAACATAAAAGCAGGGGGCGTGACCATATCTAAAGCGGTGCGCCCATGCACAATAATTCAAAAATAATGCTTAAAGTGGGCTAGAATAAGTGATTGATTGTGGAAATGAAAATGTAAAACCTGTGGAGATGTGATAATGCTTGGCGAGTTGGGATGATGAGTGATAATGAGGACACGGGAGGGTGGTGGAGGCAAAGAGGGAGCGTCATTAAGGATTAAGGTGCGATCTGTAGAGAGAGAAGGAGAGGAGAGAACATGATAGCAGGGGGGAGAGGTGGGGCGGATACAATGGCACCAGTGAGGAAGAGGAGGCGTGCAGGGGAAGAGGGTAATCAGAGAGGCATGCAGGTAATTGAAGAGGCAGGTCGTAATAAGAGGCTAGAAAAGGAAGCAAAGTGGCAAAAGGACGCAAGAGACATGAAAGATTTACAAAAAAAGTAAAAGCTGCGCTGTTATTTAATAAAGGCCTAATTGCATGTTGTGTCAGAGGTGGCTAGAAAAGGAAGCAAAGTGGCAAAAGGACGCAAGAGGCATGAAAGATTTACAAAAAAAGTAAAAGCGGCGCTGTTATTTAATAAAGGCCTATGGGCATGTTGTGTCAGAGGTGGGAGGTGCCTGGAAGCGGCACTGTTGCTAAATAAATCAAGGAGCACAGGCATGCTGTGACGGAGGTGTGAGAGGTCTGCCAGGGAACAGATGGCCTGGCCGTGAAGCAGGGGGCGGGGCAGCGCTGGGGAAGCCTGTGGGAGGGTGATTGATGCCTTTGATGTGGGGAGGGAGGAAATCCTTTTGCGAGGCGCGTGCTTGTTTGCTCACGTGACTCACGTGAACTTCATGAAAACCGCGGGGCTGAAAGCCCTTGGTTTGACGATGATTTTGGCCACTTGAATTCTCGTTCCCTCAATGCGCTTGCGCGCATTGTAGGTCACAAGACCTAAAAAATCCTTAAAAGTGGGGTCTTAAAGGTTCGGCTATGCCACCTGGAGTGCCTAAATTATGGGCAGTTCTAGAATACTCAGTGAGATAAATAGAGTAAAACTACGCACTACAATGGTTAAAAGGAGGCATTTAAAAGTAGAGAAAGAAATCACCCTTGTTCATATTTTTATAAATAAGATTGTCTGCCCAGCTCTTATCATCAATTCATTCTCTGTTTCCGCTGTATAAACAGACCCCCCAAGATATAGTGGCATGGATTAGCAAATTTAGAGGCACAAATATGAAAATTCAGCAGCACAAATATGGAAATTTAGCGGGATTTTTGTGGCACTTTATTTTACACATAATCATTCATTCTCAGCCTTAAATCAATGGAAACTGTTTTAGCAGAGTAGTCCGCTTTGAAATAGGCAACCTGGGATATGGAACAGAGGAAGCAGCCCACAGGTGAAGGCTGTTATCCCTTGGAAACGCAATCCTCCATTTGCTTTAGTATAGTTTCTGAGACGCCCAACAAAGATGGCCTGGTCGAAGGATTTCAGGGAGATGAAAGGTGTGTCGTGACAGGGGAGTATGGAATAGCAGTCGGAAGGTTCCAAAAGCAGTCCGTCTCGGATTATTGATATAAACAGAATATCTGGGGCAATGCCGGTCCTTTCTTTTCTTTCCATTTGTTCATTTTCTTTTCTTATTTGTGATTGGGATCTGTAATATATTGTATGTATTCCATTCCTTACTCTTTGAAAAAAATGAAGCTCAGTTTCGAATTCCAAGATTCCTTGACTTGATTTCACAGGGTGGGGCAATGTTCTGCAAATTCATCGAACGGTCCTACTATTGTCCGTCTACTTGAGCTTTTCACTATGTATGTGAAACGTCATGCAGCAAGGATTAATTTTACATATAGCTTCCGTATCCTCTCTTATGCTTTCTACCTTGTCAGCATATCTTGTCTATAGCCCCTTTCCTGGGATTCAGCATATCTTGTCCTAAGCTCCTGCTCTTGATGTCAGCATATCTTGTCCGTAGCCCCTGCCCTCCTGGGTGTCAGCATATCTTGTCCGAAGCCCATGTCCCGGGTATCAGCATATCTTGTCTGCAGCCCCTGCCCTCCTGAGTAACAGCATATCGTGTCCCTAGCCTCAGCCATGATGTGTCGATATATTTTGTCTGTAGCCCCTGGCCTCCTGTTTGTTAGCATATCTTGTTGGTAGCCCCTGCTCTGGTTGTCAGCATAACTTGTCCGTAGCCCTTTCGCTTGCGGTTCTAACTTGACTGTTATTGGGAAAGTGCATTATCTGTGCCCTGAGCTGATACTCAAAAGATATCAGTATGTCCCAATTTCTCCTTTTACTGTATTTCCAGCTGCCCTTACTCTCCTCTTTCGTCAGGATTATATGATCATTATTAGCCCATTTGTGTAAGTCTTTCTTCTGGAGATCAAATGTCAGTGTCATATCTGCCTTCCAGTGCATTGTGATGCACCGTTTAGCAAGAGTGAAAGATAAATCTATGAACCAGTTACCTGCTCTTTGTGCTTTAGGTTTGGGGAGCATCCGCAGCAAACACACTTCAAGAATACAACAGATCTCCTTATTGAGTGTCCTGTTTAGTGTATTCACTAGTTTCTCCCAGAAATCAGTTAAGTCTATTCTGTATAATACCATGTGCACAAAGTCAACGTCTCTAGTTTTACATTGTGTACACTTTCGTGTGTCCCCACCATTATATAATTCAGTAACCTAGGCATCAAATAAGTACGTTGCATGTAGACAATTATATTGATTATACTTGAGCCTGACAGTGTGTGAGATCCTCTGAAAAAAACCCTTGTCTGTCTCCCATTCTTTTGATTGTGAGTTCCTTGCCAGTGCGCACTTCCCATTTGGGCTTGGCTGATTGCATATTGTGTATAAGCAAGTGGATCAGAGATATAATAAACCAAGAGACCAGTTTGTTCCCACTTCCCATAGTGAAGAGGAGGTGTAAAGTTTTGTGTCTTGGAGCTTCGTCTGTAGCGCTGCTCTAGACCTCCTTCAAATTTGCCTTAAGTGAGGAACTGCGTAGGTGGCAACCTTTGTTCGGCTGTCCTCTGCTCCATAGATAGGAATTTACCCTCCCTATACCAATCTCCTATATTAAGGGAATCCACCCCATGCCATCGATATAGGTAATCTAGCTGTGTCAAGGTCCAAATTTAGATTATTGCAAATAGCCAGACAGCGGAAGCATAGCTGATGGTTGCTCTGATTTTAAATACGCATCTGTGCCAACACCTCATTGCTACATTCCATAAACTAGGAGGCTATATCTACTTCATTACGCTCCTTACTGAAAACAGGAGCAGATATCTGATATGATCTCTACCCATCAGTCAGGATATATCTGTGAGGGCAGCCCACTCTAGTCATCTAGATCCCCATTGTAGCAGGAAGGCCAGCTAATAGGCTTCACAATCAGTAGCTCCCAATCCTTGTTCCGTGATGTGCACCTTCAAAAAACATGGCATAGTCTATTTTCTCCACTGCATGCCCACACTGTGATGGAATTTTCATAGTGTGCAAACCCTTCACAGGATTGTGAGGCCTAGAAACTAGAGCGCACCTGTTGTGATATTTTATCCCCAAGATGGACTCTCGCCATTCTACCTGGCTAACACTGTGGAAGAGGGAAAACTTGTGCAACACAAAAGCCCCCAAACAGTCTCGCAACAAAGTGTCAGCCAAAAAGGATAAGTAAAAACAGCTGTTAAAAACCTAAAAGAAGGCACAATCTACTGTGCTGGGCACCCACGCTGTGATGCCAATTTTATATTGTGTGAACCTCCAATGGGCTATGAGGCTATGAAAGTAGAGAGCACCTTGGATTTTCTGATATTTTACCTCCAAGATGGCCGCTAGCCCTTCTACCCTACTAACACAACAGGAGCTGGAAAAATAGTGCAATAGAAAAGCCCCCAGACAGTCCCACAACAAAGTGTCAGCCGAAAAAGGTAAGTAAAAACAATGAAAAATGAAATGAGCTGTTAAAAATCTAAAAGAAGGCACCGTTTATTCTTTCTGCCTGTACGCCCCTATACCCATGTTCATTCCTTATTATCTCTGCAAAAGGTTCCCCTACCAATGCAACAACGTTTTCAGGATATTTACATAAGCCCTAATGACCCCTCATAAACCTTTTCCCTGCATTCTTGGGCACTTTTGTAAAAATCGCAGACTTTTTACAAAAGTGCTGATTTCGCGGGCACTTTTGTAAAAATCGCGGCATTTTTACAAAAGTGCCGATTTTGCGGTCTGCCACAAAAACACGAAATCCTGGAAGGTCTGTATAAAGTCACCTTAGTATAAAACTACCAGTGCCATGGTGTTGATGGAGAACTGGTTAATTTGTACAGAATAAAACCCCCTAAAACACACTACGTTATTATTGATCTATAAGTACATTTGGAAGGATCAGTGCATTAGATGTCCCCACCTAAAATTACCTACATTTAACCAAATTTAAATTCAGATTTAAACACTAAAACATCTGTGTGCCAAATTTCACATGAACCTTTTTCTTACACACCATATAGTAAACAAATACCTGGAGACAGCAAACACTATTGCTTGGAAGGTGTATTTCAATATTCTACGGGCAGTTTGGCAGCTAGTGATTCCTAGATTCCTACAAATCTGGACTATCCACTTGTGCCTGAGCTTTCTGTAGACAGGACAGAAGAAAAGTACATGAGCATCGGTTTCTTCAAAAGCTCCACACGAAGGGTATTTCCGATCAAGTTCCCAACTCCAGGTACTAGTAAAAATGCATAATGGCAGGGTACCAGGCCTAAATTGTAGGTAGAGTTTCCTGGCTAAAACAGGCAGTAGCTCGTCCAGGAATGTCTCTGCATTAAACATCTTTGGCCTCAAAAAAATCTTTCAGTAAGAGAGCTCACGGTTACAGCTGTCAATAAAGAAGAACGCTTGAACCCCCTAAAACTTTCCGCAAGTTTCCTCCTGTATATTGCCAATGCTGCTACAGCAGGATCGCTCCATAACAGAGCTACTCCAGTACTGAGCAGGGTATCCCTGACATAAGAGAGCCAAGGTAAACTATTTGTCTCAGGTATTTCCAATAATTCCTCCAGAAGAGGCGAGGTCTTAGGCCATTTCCCTCCGTGATAGGTCTCAAGCCTAGATCTCAGCGAAACGGAGTCAGGGGAGTGCTCGGGGGAAGATTCGCTAGCTGCCTAATATAACTATTTTCCACCAGCAAAATCACTTGCACGGTCTTGGGTCTCCACAACTCCACCCAAAAGGTGATATCTCCCAGAGCTTGGGTTTTGTAAATCTGCACCAGGGAGCTAATGGGCTTAAAAAGGAGGCCCTTTTGACTTTAGCAAGACCACCGGTACTCTGCGCAAGTTTCAGCCTTTGTTTGCAGATGTGAAAGGATCAATCCATATGTACATTAATGGTTAAACCCAGATAGTCAAAGTTAGAGATCCTCTCCATGGGAGTTCCATTCAACAAGGGGCTAGCTAGTGTAGAGGGCAATAACTAAGGACCATAAATGTGGTCTTGACGACATTGAACTCGAGACCATGCGAAGTTCAAAAGGAGCTGAAACCAACTCGGATTCTTTGCATGCCCATAGGGGATTTTTAGAGAGTAAAGTGTCGTTGGCAAACATTATGGCAAGGATTTTGGAGGAACAGATCTTAGAAGCATTGTTATCTCTAACCCCATTCAAAAACTCCACCAATCCATTGATATACAGAAAGAACAGAGTGGGGGCAATACATCACCCTGTCGCACTCCCCTAGTCGCAGGAAAGGGATCTGAGTGCTCACCCAGTTTCCCTCAGCGGAGCTGTGCAAAATTGTCCTCGTGCAGCTTCCTGATGATGTTACAAAGGTACATGGGAACTCCTATAGCACTTAGGCCATGGTTTATCCCTAAGGACAAAATCAAATCCAGACGTAAGGTCCACGAAAGTTAGGACTGGGTCTCATCTATCATACTGACCACATGCCCACGTTTTAGGGTGACCAGATTTTTTATTTCACAAGAATTTTTTATTGAGAGAGATGAGTAAGCATTACAGGCGTGAGCAGAAATCATGCATGGTTCCGGTATCAACAAGAGCAAGTACGCAAGTGTAACGGGAACAAAGGAGGGGTAAATTAAATTAACATAAGGAACGAAAAACAATAATCAATTTAAACAAAAACAGTAATGTAAAGCACAGGCATTGCATCAGTACATTTACAAAGGTTACAGTCATAGGTGGTGCAAGGTAGTCATATAAGTCAATGAGGATAGTCGCTTGGGCAGGTAGGCAGCCCGAACTATGGGCAGGGTGTATATGTGCATAATCATGGTGGTTTAAATAGGTCGAAGTGAGCGTCCAGCGAGGACCACAGGTTCCTATAGGGGGGGCGCCAAGGTGTAGCTGCCAGCGCAATATTGTCGGCTCCTCTGAGGTTCGATACCCAGTTGAGCCAGTGGGGGAAAGAAGCTTTGCCAGTGTCCTTCCAGTTGTTCAGTATGAGTTTGACCGCTGCTGTCAAAAGTAAGTCAAGTAGGGCTTTATCATTTTCATTGAGGTTAACAGCTTTGGTGAAACCCATGACTAAGGTTGCAAATTCCCTCGGGAGCGAGACATGCAGCACTTTGGTGATAAATTCGAAAATTCTATCCCAGTATTCGGACACACAGGGGCATTTGAAAATTAGATGTTCAAGGTCCCCACCCTCTGCCGTGCAGTTCCAGCAGGAGTCATCTTCCTTGGTGACCAGATTTTTTAAAACAAAAAACAAATAAAGAATCAGGGCTGCAAAATGTCAGTGATGGCATAGGGCTACACTATAACATTCATCGACATATGATTGTGCTAAGACACCGTTTCAGAGACATTGCTACATAGACTTAACTTTTAAGATTGACAAGGATATATCCTGTTCACACATAGTAAATACATGTGTTTTTTGTGGTAATCACAAGGTTAAAAAAAAAATTGTGGTTCCCTTTAAATGTGCATATTTTAACAAGAACATGACAACGAGTTGCTGATCCAACAAAAATGTTTAGGATTGTGTTCCAGGGCAATGGAGGGATGCTGAGGCAGTGATACTCTGCAGCTGCACACCATGTGTTGTTTTTCCATAAATATGACTCTTAAGCATGCAGCAAAAATGATCTCTGTAAAAAGGTCATAACAGTTTAGTCTCTCTTATTGTAACTGTGCAATTAACATAGATCACAAACTCTTCTTTAAAATACTATCCCTCAAACTAACACTGTCAAATACCCCCCAGTTTATCTCACAAGCCATTCACCTGGACCCCCCTAGCCCTCCATAATGATCACAACTACTTGGAATTAACATAAACTATCACAAAGTAACTGGAGTAAATTCATGTCATTTTTTGTTGAGCGCACATGAGTAATCACAATAATTAACAATATCCACTGGATTAACCAGCAACTTTGGGTTCTGGAGTAGCGTGGCACTAGCCGTACAGCGCTTCAACGCCTTTTCAGGGATAGTAAGAGCTTTATAAATGCAATTACAATTTCAATACATATGGTTTCATAAAGTGTCCTAGAGTGGCATATTGTGGAGTGACGTAGCATAAAGTGGAGTAAGGTGGCATTGAATGTTGTAGATTGGAGCGGCAGAAAGTAACATAGATTGGTGTAGCATGGCATATAGTTTCGTAGAGTGGAGTGGCGTAAAGTGGCCTAGAGTGAAGGGGCAAGGAGTATTGCAGAGTGGAGTAGAGTGTATTAGAGCAGAATAGCATAGAGTGGAGGAGAGTGTTGTAGAGTGGAGTGGAATAAAGTGTCGTAGAGTGGACTGACATTGAGTGTGGTGGCATTAGGTGGAGTGGAGTTGGATAGAGTGGAGTAGAGTGGAGTGACCTTCAATGGAGTAGAGTCGAGTGGAGTGTCCTTCAATGGAGTTGAGTAGAGTGGAGTAAATTAAAGCATGGTAGAGTGGAGTAGAGTCTCATGGAGTGGTGTAGAGTGTCATGGAGGTGTGTAGAGTTGTGTGAATTGGCATAAAGCGGAGAGGTGTAGCAGGTGGGAGAGTAGAGTGTCATGGAGTAGAGTGTTGTAGAATGGCATAGAGTCGAGTTGCTTAGAGTGGAGCGTACATGGTGTGGTAGTACACTGCCATTACAGACAACACATTTTCAGATGAAATGACCATTACGTTTGCACAGACATACAGTATTACTGATAAACTATACAGTGCACAAATGATAATGTGTGGACATTTCATCATCTAGTGTATTCATTTGCTTTGATCGTATTAACATATTTGTTTCCACCACACTACAGAATTACAAAATAATTTTCTTCATTCGTGCTTTCTAATTCTGATATATTCTGAAATGTATGCATAGTTCATTTACAGAGATTTAAATGTTGTGGTGTGCTGGAAAAAATAACATTATATAGCCTTCCTTCTGCTCAACCCCCAGTACCCAGCATGATGGTCACATACATTCTCTCACCTTGAAGTCAGAGAAAGAAAAGTAAACACCAAGCTCTCTCGGAAGCTAGAGCCCGAAATTTGACCTCTGGTTTTGAATGAACAGCAAATGATACAAGATAAGTATAGAATTTAAAGGCTTGTTTACAGACAGAGAGCACGTGTGGAAGAATACAGTAAACAGGCTATGCTCTGTGGGAGGGACAAAGACATACTGGACAGCCAAAGACCAGCAAATAGAAATGTGAGTTACAAAGCCAACTGTAAGCAATGGGTAGAATGCATTCCAAATGCCTCCAAGAAGTCTTTGCAAATCAGGCAAATGCACGGTCTGAGGCTTCAACCTAAAAAGTACCATACAGGTATATAAAGGGGTGTGTAGCAGTGTTGTTGTCAAAGTACTCGATAAAGATGAACAAGAAAAACTTTTTTTAGGGTGGTAGGCCTCATCCACCATATAGGTGAAATGTTCCAGCATAGACACCCCCCCCAATGACGACAAAGAAGAGTTGTTGTTAAACTACTTGGTAAAGATCAAGTGGAAAACCTTACTTTTTGGGGCGGTAGCCCTCAACGCCCGGCGCAGGCTACAACCCTGCTAAGCCAGGGAGCCCTTAAGTTGTTTAAAAACCTAGGTGCCTATGATGCGCTGGTGTGTTTAGAGTGGCAAACAAAAGTGTGTGAAAGGAGGAATAACCCAATCACAGGTCATACAGAGGAGTCCTAACTCTTAAAAATACCTTGCGTTGGACATCCAAATCTATAATCATGTCCACGTTTAATATAAGAATAAAAAGGGACTAGTTCAACCATTCTAAACGCTTAATTTATTTCAGCCCCTCTTATTGCCCTCGTAGGGGTGTAGTTGTCTTTCGCCGGGACCAGAAAACAATTCTCCATATGAACTCTACCCAGGGTGTGTAGGTAAAATGTAGCGGCTGTTAACATGCCAACTACTGATGCTAAGGTGGGGGGGGGGGGGGGGGCATTCGACCAGTGTTGCACCTACAGATTGTGGGGAAGATTTACAAGCCCCTTGCAACATTTTTACGACACTGTTCCGTTACTTCTGTGATGCAGTGGCATCATAAACAATATGCTACTATGCAACAGATGTACAACGTGACACATCCAGTGAGATGCACCACGTTGTAAAGCCCTGCTCTATATTATACCTACATCGGTATAATGTATGCAAGGTGGGTGTTCCGTCACAAGGAAGCCCCGTAAAAGTGACGCAGTGAAATCTACAAGATTTCACGTAGTCACATTTACCTCCCTGCTGCGCTAAAACCTTACACCTGCTTGAAGCAGGCATAAGGAGTGATGCAGCATGTTAGGTATAGGGCCCCCCTGAGCACTGCTGTGGTTGTGTCGCGCTTGCGACGCGACACTAGCAATGCACTGCCCTTACGACACAAGATGCGACACGCATCTGACTATCCTTGCGCCACGGTTCGTCGCATTGTAAATGCAACACATCTGTGGTGGCGCAAGGGTATTCCTGCGTGTCACATCTTTACTGGCACATCCCTGTTGATATGCAGGGATGTGCAAGTCCTTGTAAATCTGCCCATTTGTTGCTACTTTAAATCAATGTCCCCTAGGAGGTTCGCTTACTACACCTCCATCGAAGAGATGTACACAGCGAGATGTCCGACTGCCCCTAAATGCTATTGCTTCACACAACTATTTTTGTTGTGCCCACACGCACACCCCAGATGGAGATGGTCCACCTGAGCTGAGTTTGCTACTTCCTCTTAGGTCTGCAAATGGTTTTTATTTCTGCATATACACCCACCTACCACCTAGAATTATCCAGTAAGAATAATAGCGCCATTCCTAGTCAACTACCTCTTAACAATCCCTCAAGTGGGTTCAGCCCCAATATTAACCCAGATGTGTTTGGTCTCCACCAGCAGACTGCCTTACATGTTGGTGCTGGCAGGAGGGTCCCCACTTAAGACACAGCAGAAGGAATCTTGGGCCGAACTGCGCAATAAATGCGCTGATTGCTTATCTAAGCTTGAACAGTTTAACGCCCTAAATATGAACGAAGTAAATATGGTGCGGAGAGTTGGATGGGTGAGAGATTCCCCTAAAAACATTGAAGGTGATTGTGTAGTAATTAATTTTCACAGACCTGCTATGGTTAGGGCGCTATTGAATCACCAGGAAGCCACTGCTAGAAGGTATACCCAAATTTGGTGGCTCCCACTGGGATATTTTTATAAACAATCTGCTAGACCTATTCTGTCTGGAACATCTCCCCTAAACCAACCAGGTTTGCAGCATTGAATGACCTTGAAGCCCAGGACTGACTGGATTCAATTGTTGATAGGGAAGAGGATTTGCCATCTGCATGTTTTAGAGCAAAATAGCATAGAGTGGAGGAGAGTGTTGTAGAGTGGAGTGGTATAAAGTGGCGTAGAGTGGACTGGCATTGAGTGTAGTGGCATTAGGTGGAGTGGAGTTGGATAGAGTGGAGTAGAGTGGAGTGGCTTCAATGGAGTAGAGTAGAGTGGAGTGTCCTTCTGAAGTATTTCGGGGTTCCCAAGGCCTACACGCTCCGGAGATAACCCACTCACACTCAAGAACTGTTGGCACGGAAACTGTAAAAGGCAAAGAACAAGTTTATTAAGACCCCATGGGGTGGTGGTACACTCAAACAGCACCCTTCGGTAATGCAAGAGGTATCACACCGAACATCGGTGCAACCTCATATTATATACAGTTTTGGGGCAATAAAAGATAGGCGGCACAAGTTAAGACACATTTTCGAGACATATATGGTCATGTTTTGGAATACTGCCAGCTCATTTGAGGGGGCACAACTCCGCTGGTCAGTTTGGTGCACATTCCTGAAGATCTACGGGTCAGTGGGAGCTGCGCATGTGCGGCTTGACCAGTACCAAAAATAGCCTGTTGCTGGGCAGACAAGAGTGGTCAGTGGAACGGACAACGGACTAAAGGGCACGTCGGCCACGAGGCCGCTCATGATCTAAGATGGCCGCCGTAACATTCAAAATGGCGTTTATCATATATAGCCAAGTTAAGGAGGACAACGTGTAGGTTCAGCTAATCGCTAATACGAACGGGCCAATTACGACAGACGACCCTTTTAGCGTTTAGCTGAATCTACCTCATAATGAACATAGTCAGGATGTTCGTCCTCGATATCTATTAACATAATTTGTGTCACCTCTTTGTGTAACATCATTTTGTCATGGGCAAGAGCTCGCCTTGATGGTAAGCAAGCTGATAGACACATTGAACATAAGGCGGGGCCACATTGAATACATAAGCATATAAAGAACATTGCTCCCACAAGTATACAGAGAATTGTCAACAGTTTCCAGCCCCAAGTTGCAATCATGGACCAGAACCATCCTGAAAGTGTCCAAGTCCCATTGTCCGGGTGTATCTCAGCAGCTATTTTATGCAGCTTGGAAATAGCTTCATACACAGATGGAGAATTGTCCGGGACGTATACGCAACAGCTGCTTCCGATAATTCTACATGCCCCCCCGCGATCAGCCAAAACAACGTCCAAAACCATTCGATTTTGGAGGGTGACAATTCTGGAAATCTGTAGTTCCTCGGTAATATTCCCCAGGGCAACGGCAGTGTCATTCGCAACAGCCTCGACAACGCGTGTCAGTCGTCTTATTTTCCGGCTGTTCAATGCAGCCCCCACAAAGGAGAATAGTCCCAGATTAAAATCCACATACTGTTGTAATGCAGTGTCCGTTTGATCAATGTCCTCTAGGGCAACAGTTCGTTTAACCCTGTTCAAAACGAAATCGTGGTACAATGTGTAATCGTTGTGGTACATTGGAGGGGCAATGAATACAGGAGGTAGCACAAACGATACGTAGCACGTGCCCAACCACCCCACTGGAAGCTGATGGTACCCCTTCGTCCCACAGATAAAATATGTGTTTCGGGATGCAACAAATGAAATGCCATTCGGGCTATCAAACGTGAGAGTAATGCTACATTCACTTTTCCCCACTGCAATCGTGCCCTTGTTTCTAATACATAAATCGGCTTTTGTAGCAATGACATTTATGACATGAGCACTAGATACATTCACATTTCGCTGATTGCTATATACACGTGGAGCAGATACATTGTCAGGCCTGTACTCTTCCCATTCGAAACGTGTGCCCTCAGCCCGGGGAAACCCATCCTTGTCATGGGAACATACTTTATTCAGACGGAAAAGCACCCCCCCCTTAGTTGGCCATCTCAGAGTAAAAAGGAGGGTGTACCAGGCATTGCACGACCCATTGTGTGAAAACGGGAGTGGAATAAGTGGGGTGCCCCCTCTCTTCTGGTGCCCAGGCAACATTCCACACACCCAGCAATTAGAGGTATTGGTCATATTATGCGTGTGGTGAAGAATCTGAATGAAGCTGTTATTTAAATACGTTTGGCGATGGCGCTCTTCATGGAAAGGCAATGTAAAATGAAAGTGTTCAGACGGTGCCGGGGTAGTCGGCAGCAAATGTTCACATACAGGTACCACAAGTTCGACTACCCAGGCTATAACAGCTATCACCACAATGGTCAAGACAAAGAGAAAGGCACCCAATATTTTCTTGTCACGAGATGCCGTTGGTGCCATAGTTCAAGAAAGTTTGTGCAAAGTCTCAAGTGGCACAAATTGTTCACAAATTGTTCACAAATTGTCCCAGATACACGTGCGTGTATACCTAAAAAAAGAAAAATGCGGTGCTGAACTCCGAGGTAGCCGTTGTTTTCTTCTCCGGGCCAAGACGGGTGTCGCTACTCTGGCAGAACTGATCCCCCCCCCTTGGAATTCCCGGTTTCCGTTTCACAAACCTGGAGCGGTAACCAACCAGTCATTAAAAAGGAACAAAAATCTTCTTATCGCGGACGTAGATCGTAGCGCTCTCTTCCAGTAGCAGATTGGTCCGGGAAGGCTCCCTCCACTTCGGCCGACGTCACAGCTGGGCTCTTTTCTTTCTCCAAGATCTCCTTATAATCAGTCAACACAGCAGGAGTCACCAGATCCGGAGAGACACGGCGACAGTGTGTCGAATGCACCCACCGCTTCCTGTTTGTCACTCGTACTGCGGTGCGGGTCGCCAGGAGGACCTGCTCGGGGCCCTTCCACCTGGGCTCCAGACTGCTTGCTCTCTCAAACGAGCGGACCATTACATGGTCACCAGGACGAAGATCGTGGCCCTCTCCAGTAGAGTTATCAGGGAGCGCTTCTCGAACCTGTTGATGAATAGAGAGCAAATCATTTGTTAATCGTGCCAAATAATCATTCATCATAACACAAGGCACATCATGTATTAATCGCGGCTTGGGCACCCCCCAGATATTCATAGGGCGGCCAAACACCACCTCATAGGGCGTAAGGCCAGTTCGTGAGTGGGGTACTGATCTAAGAGATAGTAGTGCTAGCGGCAACGCATCTGGCCACTTCAACGATGTAGAAGCCACAATTTTGGCCAGCTTAAGCTTCAACGTGGCATTGTACCGCTCGACCAAACCTGCTGACTGAGGGTGGAATACAGCGTGGAACTTTTGCTGAATCCCTAACCCCTTCAGTACATATTCCACAATCTTTCCATCAAAATGGGGCCCATTATCGCTCCACAAAAATTTGCAACCTCCAAAATGAGGAAAGAATTCCTTAAGCAACACCTTAGCTGTTGTCAAAGCCGTATTGTCTTTCGTGGGGTAGGCCTCAACCCATTTGCTAAAAGCGCACACCACCACTAGGACGTACTTCAGGTTATTGCAGCGCTCGAGTTGGATGTAATCCATTTGAAGCACTTCAAACGGTGCAGAAGGTGGAACGAACCCTCCTTTCGGAGTATGGGTCCCCTTTCCAGGATTGTGTTGCAAGCATACCAGGCAGGTCTGCACTACTCTCTTTGCAGTATTCGCAATCTCGGGATGTTCCCAAACTCGTGTTAAAAGCCGAGTGATTGCAAGAGCTCCGACATGGGCCAGTCCATGAGTCATCTGGACCATCGCCTGTAAGTAAGCCGCAGGCAATTTCCACTTCTCCATGTCTTTGCTTCTCCAACAACCCTCGTCATCTAGTACCCCGTCTGCTGCCCAAGCCGCAAGTTCAGATTCTGTGGCTGATTTTTGAATATCCCGTATCTCTGCTCTAGCATCACTCCATCGCTCAGCCTGTGATTGTACCACGTACATGGGGGAGCTAGTTCGGGACATAGCCGTTTGCCTTGCTATGCTGTCTGCAAAGGCATTTCCTTGACCCACTTTATCCGTAATCTTCTTATGGGCACTGCACTTCACTATCGCTACTTTTTTAGGACTAAGCAACGCATTTAGGAGATCACGCACTAGCTCTCCGTGCATAATGTGCTCCCCGTGTGATGTCAGGAACCCGCGTTCCCTCCAAAGAAGCCCGAAGTCATGGGCCACTCCAAAGGCATACCGGCTGTCCGTGTAGATGTTCACACATAAGCCAGCACTCAATTCACAGGCTCTTGTTAAAGCTATCAGCTCTGCTGCCTGAGCTGATTTTTGTGGTATTCTAGCTGTTTCTACCACCGTCTTAAGAGTCGTGATCGCATATGCTGCGGAAGTCGTACCATCTGGCAGCCTTAAACACGATCCATCAACCCACAGTTCCCCGTCCACATCAGGAAGTGGCACATCCTGTAAGTCAACACGACCCTTTGTCTGTTCCTCAGTCAGGAAAACACAGTCGTGATGTTTTTCTTCCTGACCCTCCTCGGCCGGATAGGGCAATAAGGTGGCAGGGTTCAAAGTAGCGCATCTTTTCAATGTTATGTGTGGCGCTAAAAGTGTCAGCTCGTATCCTGTAAGTCGTGCACTCGTGAGGTATTGGGTCTTTGTTTGATTTAACAGGGCATCTACTGCGTGAGGGACTAACACCAACAATTTGCGTGATAACACTATGCCCTCACTCTGTCGTATGGCTACTGCTGTTGCCGCTACCGCTCGAAAACACCCAGGCAACCCTCGTGCTACAGGATCCAAAATGGCAGAGAAGTATGCACATGGTCTCTGCTTATCCCCGTGCAACTGCACTAACACTGACAACGCGCACCCATCATTCTCGTGCACGTACAATGTGAAAAGTTTCGTGTAGTCTGGTGTTCCTAACACGGGTGCGGAACAAAGGGCCTGCCTCAACTGTTCAAAAGCTTTCTGACATTCATCTGTCCACTCAAGAGGCATCGGTGTAGCTTTGGACAGTAATGCTAGCAAAGGTTTTATGATATGTGAAAAACCCATGATCCATTGCCTACAAAAGGACGTTAACCCTATGAAGGCACGCACATCTCTCTGCGTGCGGGGGACTGGTGTGTCTAAAATTGCTTGAATACGATCAGATGTTAATGCCCGCCCCTCCTTAGACAACAGATGACCGAGGTAGGTCACCTGGGGTCTACAGTATTGAAGCTTTTTCTTGGAGACCTTGTGATTGTTTTGTGCCAAAAAGGAAAGCAGTGCAAGCGTACTCTGTTCACATTGTGCATAGGAGTCGGCGGCAAGCAGAAGGTCATCCACGTACTGGATGAGCGCAACGCCAGACTGCAATTTAAAGGAATCTAGTTGTCGTTTCAAAGCCTGGCTGTAGATACTAGGGCTTTCAGTATATCCTTGGGGAACACGACAAAATCTATACGATTTATTATTGAGCGTAAAACCAAACAGATATCTGCTATCTGGGTGCACAGGGATAGAAAAGAACACATTCTTCAAGTCAATAACGCTAAAGGTGGTGGCCGTCGGTGGAACCAGAGTAAGCAAAGTCGTGATATCAGACACCACCGGGTATTGGGGAATGACAATTTTGTTGATCTCACGCAAATCAATAATAAATCGATAGATCTTGCCGTCTGAGTCTCTCTTAAGAATCGGTAGAATAGGGCTGTTACAAACATTATAAGGGACCTCCTCCACCACCCCTGCTGAAATCAAGTCCTGTACAATATGTGTCAGTGCAATTTCACCTTCTTTCGAAATCTTATACTGGGGCACTCGTGGTAGAGGGGCCCCCTCCTTAACAGTAATGCGTATTGGTGGAATGCGCATCTCTCCCACATCCGTGTCTGAAATCGCCCACAACGTGTGCGGCAAGGAAGCCAAAGCAGGGATGTCTAAAATGGCATAAAATCTGTCAGGGTCAGGGCAATCATCAGGGTCAGGATAATTATCGTTCAGAATAACCCGCACTCCCTCTGGAGCGCAGCGTATTGTTGCTCGAAAATATTTAAGCAAATCAATCCCCAGGATATTGTCCGGGGTATGAGGTGATAACAAAAATTGGCCAAAGCTAAAGTATTTGTCAATACATAGTGCAAGGGGCTTGGACAATGGGCTGGGGGAGGGTGTGCCATCAAACCCTACACACGTAATCATTTCGCCAGACAGGGGAGCCCTCGGAACCAAATTTTTCGACAGAGCGCTACGAGTAGCTCCTGTGTCGACTAGAAACTGATCAGTAGAACCCAAAATACCCGCTGTTACATATGGACCTTGCTGATCTACCGGCACTTCAACTGATTCCTTACCCCATCCTACGCAATCCTATGCATGCACATAATCCTGATGTTCCACATTCTCTCCTTCCGAAATCTGATATTGATTCCGTCTGTCAAACGTATTTCGTTCGTCCTGGTCACGGCCCCTCTCCTCAACCTGTCTACGATCACCTCCGCCACCTCTCGTTCCAGTATAACCTCCTCTGGACCTTCCACTTCCTCGACCACGCTGACTACGCTGCTCACGAAGTACCGGACAATCTTCGGCCCAATGCCCAAACTCCTTACAATAAGCACACTGATCCTCCGCAATGTCCGTACGACCATACGATGCGTTTCCTCCACCTCGTCTACCTCTATCATTCCCTCTACCCTGTGTTCCCCGAACCTGCGCCAACATCACCTTCGTTTTCAATTCCTTCGCCTTTTTCTCTACACTTTCTTTAGCCTCCACTTCCTGCCGCTCATAATACTGAGCCATAGTTAACAAGGACGCAGGGGTCGCCGTGGCCCAGGAACTTTCACTCGACTTCAATCGCTTTGCAATCTCCGGTAGGAGATTAGCTACATACTTATCTACAAACAAATGCCGACCCGTATCGTCAGTTAAAGATTGACCACTGTAATCATGAAACGCCTCTTCGAAGCGTGTAAAGAAATCTGAGACCGTTTCATCGGGTTTCTGCTTGCACGACGTTAACATGGTCCAATCAATCTTTTTGGGGGGGACGAGCGTTTTTAATTTATTCAATATAGCTGCCGGAAGGTCTAGAATTAACTGACAAGGCTTACATGCTGGTTCTCTGTCTAAATCTGCAGCATTTATGTCTTTCCATGCCCCCCCCAATATCGTTTCATCATTATTTTTACGAATTTGCCTCCACATATCAGGCGGTAAAATTAGTCCAAAAAACAAATCTATATCCACAAGAGTCATCACACAAGACGATATAGCCCCCTCCACCCCCTCATAAAATGCCGCCGGATTCTTTCGGAGATCAGGTAAAGAATTTTTCAATGCCATGACATCTGCTCTATTCCATGGCGTATATACCCAATTATACACAAAATACCCTTTCGCATCCTTTGACAATTTATCATCATCCGTACCTTCCCCTTTTGGTGGAACATACAAAGGCGCGGCTTCACGCATAGGCATAACATGCAACGCAGAACTCTTATCTGAACCACGGAGAGAACACTCCTTAGCCTGCCCGTTATTTCCCAAGTCGGACTCCTTTTGCCTCCGTTTTCGTTCCTCCCGCAACTGGGTTGTCTCATCCCGCAGCTTGATCAATTGCTTGAACAGGTCGTCAACATCTGAAAGATCAAAATCACCTTTAGCTAAATTCTCCCGATACACTGACAACACTTTAGGCTCTAACGTATCAGAAAGTTCACGATATGCGTTTACAACTTCATCCGCCAGACTGGACAGAAAATACATTAATTCAAGATCCGACCACCCTTTCTTTTCTGTTAACAACTGCTCCTGAGTAACACAATGCTTATTCACTTTACGAGCCCAACTGCGTAAATGAGCGGACCTCTCCGCAGTAAACCTGAGAGCCGATACCCCCTTCTGACTCGACTGATCCTGTCCATCATCCTCGGAATCCGCAGCCGGAGCCGTCGGTGAAACGTACGGAGGCGGTGACCGATCTAACAAAGAAAAATCATCAATTTCATTATTAAGGACAGGATAAAGTGGTCGGCGAATAGGAAACTGACCAGTCGTTTGCAAATTACGTTCCCGTTCCTCCCTTTCTTTCTTCTCCTGAGCCTCTTTTTCCTCAAGCTGTAAAGCCTTATCCCGAGCAGCCTTGCGCTGCTCTTTGTCCGCCAAGGCAACCTCACGCTTCATTCGCTCACGCGCCGCTTTCTCCCACATTCGCACGCAATCAAACATGTTTTGTCTAGACCTGCGTTGAAACATACACTGCTCTACAAATTGTATTTTACTCAAATCATATGACCCGTGTAGAGGCCATTGCAATTCAGGATCGGCCTTGGTGTATTTATGCCATAATTTACTGTACATAATAGGGGGAAGGCCAAGCTTTATGTACATGTCCCTATTTGGAGTTCCCTCTGGGGGAGCCGGCTGTGATTCCGCTAACCTAATTAAGGTACCTTCTCCTAGACAACACATTCCTCGGAGTGTGCTGAAAACAGGCATGTTCAAAAAGTATCACGAAAGCGTGACACCGGACAAAATGGCACTTACAGTTCTCCACACGATTGTGCCGCTCAAAGGGAAAAAAAACAAAGTTAGAGAAACATCTCCACATGCCTGCCTATGTGAAGTGCACTACACATATAAGTTCAAAGATCACAAATTCACACTGTTAGCTAACTCAAATCAAAGTTCATAGAACTCGGCAAGCGTCCGAAGACTACCTCACCGATCACAAAGCACAGATTGTCAGTAAGCGTCCGAAGACTACCTTACCGAACACAAATCGCAGAACTTCAGTAAGCGTCCGAAGACTACCTTACCGAACACAAATCTTACCAAATTCCCAACTGTCCAGATTCCAACTGCCAAGGTCTTGTAAGCCAAATCAGCCAAACGGCACTTTCTCAATAATGCAGACACTTCGAAGACTCAGTCGGAGATCGGCGCCACCTGGAAGGTCAGATCGGAAGGAAAGGAAAAAACACCGTGGCAGCCAAGACTCGGGTCACTCGTGGCAGCGCGCGCCCATGGCGGGTTTCCAAGCCTTCGTCACGACCTCTCCTTCGGGCATCCGAGTCGCCGATGAGTCCCTTCGTGGTCGCCAATTGAAGTATTTCGGGGTTCCCAAGGCCTACACGCTCCGGAGATAACCCACTCACACTCAAGAACTGTTGGCACGGAAACTGTAAAAGGCAAAGAACAAGTTTATTAAGACCCCATGGGGTGGTGGTACACTCAAACAGCACCCTTCGGTAATGCAAGAGGTATCACACCGAACATCGGTGCAACCTCATATTATATACAGTTTTGGGGCAATAAAAGATAGGCGGCACAAGTTAAGACACATTTTCGAGACATATATGGTCATGTTTTGGAATACTGCCAGCTCATTGGAGGGGGCACAACTCCGCTGGTCAGTTTGGTGCACATTCCTGAAGATCTACGGGTCAGTGGGAGCTGCGCATGTGCGGCTTGACCAGTACCAAAAATAGCCTGTTGCTGGGCAGACAAGAGTGGTCAGTGGAACGGACAACGGACTAAAGGGCACGTCGGCCACGAGGCCGCTCATGATCTAAGATGGCCGCCGTAACATTCAAAATGGCGTTTATCATATATAGCCAAGTTAAGGAGGACAACGTGTAGGTTCAGCTAATCGCTAATACGAACGGGCCAATTACGACACTTCAATAGAGTACAGTAGAGTGGAGTAAAGTAAAGCATGATAGAGTGGAGTAGAGTCTCATGGAGTGGTGTAGAGTGTCATGGAGTTGTGTAGAGTGGCGTCAAGTGGCATAAAGTGGAGAGGTGTAGTAGAGTGTCGTGAAGTAGAGTGTTGTAGAATGGCATAGAGTGGAGTTGCGTATAGTTGAGTATACATGGTGTGGTAGTACACTGCCATTACAGACAACACATTTTCAGATGAAATGACCATTATATTTGCACAGACATACAGTATTACTGATAAACTATACAGTGCACAAATGATAATGTGTGAAAATTTCATCATCTAGTGTATTCATTTGCTTTGATCGTATTAACATATTTGTTTCCGCCACACTACAGAATTACAAAAAAATGTTCTTCATTCGTGCTTCCCTAATTCTGATATATTCTGAAATATATGCATAGTTCATTTACAGAGATTTAAATTTTGTGGTGTGCTGGAAAAAATAACATTGTATAGCCTTCCTTCTTCTCACCCCCCCAGTACGTTTAGAGGAAGGGGCTGTGCCACAACAATTGATTATATTTTTCATATCCCCTAATCTAGAGGATCTTCTATTGCATGGCAAAGTCGTTGCAACACTGTATAGTGATCATAATCCAATAGAAGTGGCTTTCAAAATGTCGCCTAAACCTGCATACAAAATAGTGTGTGGCACAAGGAACTTGGTATCTTCTACAGGTGGTATCCGATTGGTGTGGCCAGGGGTTGACACAGGCCCATTTCTCACATAGATACAACATTGAAAATACTTGGTAGGGTTCTATACAATAAGATCAAAAATTGGGCAGGGAAGAACACTATTCTGCATCCCTGCCAACTGGGTTTTAGAAATAAGGTGGGCACAATAGAACAGCGTCTCAATTTCAATTTGATAATTGGCATGTTTCCCCTGAGTTTTTGCTTTCTGACCTCCCGGTTTTGACCCTGTTTTTGCTGGCGTAGTGTTTCTGCGCACTCTTCTCACTGCTGATCAGTGGTAAAGTGCAAGTGCTCCTGTGGTAAATTGTGTCATGGATTGGTGTTTCCATGATTGTATATTTGATTTACTTGTTAGTCCCTAGTAAAGTGCACTGAGTGTGCCAGGGCCTGTGAATCAAATGCTACTAGTGGGCCTGCAGCACTGATTGTGCCACCACGTGAGTAGCCCTGAAAAGGTAACTCAGACCCGCCATTGCGGAATCTGCACACAGTTTGTAACTTCCATGTAGACTTGGCCAGTGCACACACTTGATAGTCCCACACCTTCCCATTTTTTACATGTCAGCCAACCTTAAGGTAGGCCCCAGGTACCCCTGTGGGCCGGGTGCAGTGTATGTGAAAGGTAGGACATGCCCTGGTCTGTGTGGCATGTCCTGATAGCAAATAACGGCCAATTTTATTTTTCGCGATTGCAAGGCTACCTGTTCCCCTTATGACAGAATGTGGAGCTTGTTTATAACATCTTATAAACATAACTGGCCTGGGGAATTAGGTAGGAAAATAAAGTTTAGTATGCCCGAACTCAGAATCTAAAGATGCATCTTTTAGTGAAGGTGATTTTTACATTCTGTGTTTGAAAATAACCCATTTAGAAAGTAGGTATTTTCTTGCTCAGTCATCCCTTGTGCCTCACTTGGAATGTGGATTGCCTGTCTGGGTTTTGGATGACAAAAGGCTGGGGAGCAGGATTAGCTCCAGATAGTCTAGGTGGGTCAGGAAAGGGCTGAATAGACTTGGGCTGCAATTGGGGAAGGGGGAGGAGATTTCCTTACACCTCAAAGGGCCTGGTCTGCCTCTGACTATGCTGTCTCCACCTCCTGCCAGGAAGTCACACCAGAGAAGGCAGAACTGGTTCTGGCTGGGCACAGACACGCTCTGCCTAAGGATCAAAGGATTTTGGGATATCATTATTGGGGCTGATCCACTGAACTTTAGAACTCTTTTGGATCAAGAAGACTGCCAAGAAGAAGAGCTGGAGAAGCTGTGAGGAGGAACTACCACTTTGCTGTGTGCTTTGCTGTGTGGCCTGCAGTGACTGCTTCTGTCTTTGGCAGTGAAAGGACGGGACTGAACTTTTTGCAATCTACTTTTGTGAGTTTCTCCAAGGGCTTGAGGTAGAGCTTGAACCCTGTTCAAGAAGTCTCAGGAACAGCAAAAACTTCAAGCTCTTCTGTACCCAGCACTGGGGACTGTGTGTTTTGTGCTGTAACTGAAGAAAAAGCAACCCGACACCGTCTACGTCGTCGCTGCCGACTCTGTGTCGTGAAGGCACCGCAGAGGGCACCACTGCAAAGCCGCACCTCGACCCTGGTCTTACTGCCAACACCTGCTGATGCCACCACCGAGCTGCTCCTCACACCGCGACCTGTGGGCACTGCACTCCGCACCGCCTTGCTTCACGATGACTCATTGGTATCCCTGATGAAGCCGCTCCATGCGGAGATCTGCACCGCTGCTTGCATTGTGGTTCGAGGGCACCGATCTTAAAGTTACACGACACCCCGCCCTCATCCCACACCGCAGCCTTGGCCTACGACGCCGGTGCCATCGACTCCAGTTCATCAGCCGACAACAGTGCTTTAGCAACGACGACTCTGCTGCTTGCACCGCGACCTGCTAGCACCGCAACGAGCACCGCATTCACTTCCTCCATGACCCTGATCTCACTGACGACGCCACCACACTGCCTCTAAGATACAGGGGTTATTTTAGGAGTGTAACTTCTTTATCCTGACTAGAGTGATGGTTTCTGCCTAGGTTTGGCACATGCCCTAGCCTACCAAAAATCAAATTTCTAACATTTGTTGTCAGGGGTGAGGATAGGACTTGCGTTTGCACTTGACTTACAGTGGTTGGTGTGCACTACTACCATATCGCAGACCATTACATGCAACATACTGGTTCTTTTTCTTTTTGGCCTATTTTTGATCTTGCCAGTTTGAACTCGCTACTTCATCATGCCTGAATCAAGAGCATTGTCTGTTGCATCCCTGGAAATTGCCTTTGAGGAGGACAGGTTGGAATCCTACAATGTTAGGGAATTGAAATCGATTTGCAAAAACGTAAAAGTCCAAGTCAGAGGCCTTACGAGGAAGGAGGTGCTACAAAAGGCCCTGAGGGCCTGGGTAGCAGCTAGACATGCCAGCGTGCAGTCTGGTGATCTCAGTGGAGACGGGGAGGAGCCTATTCCTAGGTGGATGTGCTTTTGGGAGGGGGGAACCCTCCAGGCCAGGCAGGAGTGGCCTGTCCCTAGGAGAGGTGGAGGACAGGCGAGAAGCAAGGAGAGTTGCAGTAGAACTGGAGAAGCTTAAGTTAGCCATGGAGGAGAAAAGAATGATGTTATAGCATGAGTTCAGGATAAAGGAGCTGGATCAGAGGTGTAGAGCCAGGTCAGATGGTGGCAGCAACCCGTCAAGACAGGTAGACAGGATTGTGCACATCCCTAAGAATGTGGGCAAGAAATTAAAGAAGGGGGATGACATACCAAGGTGGTTTCAGGGTTACAAGACCGCGATAGACATGAATGGGGTCCCTGAGGAGAATTGGGGAGCAGGATTGTGGCCTTCTCAGAAGAAGCAAGAGATACTTTAATAGCTTTGGGTAAGGGGTATCACCTCACCTATCTAGACATGAAGGACGCCCTTCACACTAAGTATGGTCCCACTCCTGAAAAGTACAGGGATCAGTTCAGGTCCAGTAAGAAGTCCGATGCCAACATTTGGTTGGAATGTGTAGATATGTTTTGCAGGTCACTGGATGGCTGGGTGAAGGGCAGTAATATGACAGATTTTCAGGGGTTCTACAATTTGATTGCATGGGAGCACTTGTCTAGTCTATGTTTTGCAGATCTGCGCCAGCACCTAGTTGATAGTAAGCTGACTGACCCCAGGAAGCTTGCTATGGAGGCGGACCACTGGGTGAGTACCAGGGTCCACAGGAAAGCGTATGAGGGAGACTCATCCAAAAGTGGGCAGGGTCCCCAGTAGAACAGTGGGGGAGACAAGGGTAAAACACAGGAGTTCTCTAAAGGGCCCCAAACTAACACCCAGGGTAAAGGTTCCCATCCCCCAGTAGATAAGAAACAAGGGGTCTCATCAGGAAAGCCTGCTGAGACCGGCCTGCAAGTGTTTTGCAAGTGACCAGGTGGGTCACATGAAGGGGGACCCCAAGTGCCCTAAGGGGGCACAGCCACCCACCGGTGGGCAGTCCAAGGTATTGGCTAGTGTAGCACTTGGGGAGGAGGAGTACCGACAGGAGGGAGGGGACTCTGCAGAACTGATCCATGTCTCATTAGGGGACAGTGAGATGGTCCCAGGAAACTCGGTGCCCCCTAACACAAAGAAATACAGCACCTGGGTGACCATCAATGGGAAAAGGGTGGAGGCTCACAGAGATACTGGAGCCAGTATGACCTCAGTCCGTTGTCACCTGGTCTCTGAGAAGAAGGTAGTCCCAGGGGCAGCATTTGTCAGGTGCCCCACAAGACTTACCTCTGCTTGTGAAGCAATTCCACAGAGACGACAAGAGCGCCCGCCCCTGTACCCACCTGACCCTCGTGGAATGTAGAACCCAGCAGGGATGAGATGGACGCAGGGAAGGGAGCCAGGATGTAGAGGCTTAGTGTGGGTGTGGAGCTTGCGGGGTATCTCGGTGCCAGCTGGAAACCAGAAAAGAACCACACCTCCCGCTTTCAACGTCACCCCTCAAACACACACAGAAATAGATTCCCTCCGGGAACTCACCAGTACTTCTGTAGACTGCGGTCCCCAGACATCATTACAGCTCCTGATAAGGACAACCAAGTGGAGGCACTCCTGCACCAGGTACCCAAGCTAAAATCAAAGGAAAGCGCTCCTGCGCAAGGTACCAGTATACTAATGTCAAACCAAAAATGCAAAGCGCTCCAGCGCGTGTAGCATGAACCAGAACTTAGTCACGAAACCTGTGGCATCCCTGGAAAACAAAAGCAAGCAATGTACAATGCTCCAGCTCAGCTGAGCTATTTCCCCAAGCAGCGCTACTGCGCGATGGGGAAGCTAATGTTTATAATGACAAAACCCAAAGTAAAGTACTCCTGTGCAAAAGACCCTTAACCCCCGCACAGAGCTCCTGCGCGGCAAGGGTTAATGGAGGCAGGAATTGTACAGCCCTGGATAGCGCTCCAGCGTGGTGAACCTTTATGAAACAAACAAGCGCTCCTGTGCGGCGAGAACAAACAACCAACATCGCTCCTGCGTGGCGTAGACCAAACAACAAAACAGCGGTCCAGCGCGGCATAATTCAGCGGTTTCCAGACGCGTCTCAGCTCCGGAATACGAAGCCGCGTCTCAGGAGTCTCTGACTGGATTCGAAGCACTGAGCCGGCGGGAAACGCGATGTTTAAGCGTTCCCCCGGAAGTGCTGCAGTAGACCCAGGTCAGCTGCTCAGGACTAGACCGGGACTCAGCTTCCGCCCGGAAGTGAGTATCCCGGCACTTCTGTGTGCGTTAGCGGGGATGGGAGAGAGCGGCAAGCGCTGCGAACCATGACAGCATTCCACCAAGTAATTGCGGTGGACAATTCAGAGCGCCAGTGTCTGGTGGCACAGGCTCCCTTCGAGTGGGGGGGGGGGGCTCAGGTCCCTTGAGAGTGGTTGTGAGCCCTTCCATACCTGTAGATTGTCTGCTAGGTAACGACCTGGAGCAGTCCTTAGGGAAGGATGATGAGCTCAGGTCTCACTTGGAGATACTTTGGTTCCTAAGTGGACATGTGTGTCCACTCGGTCAATGGCGGCCAGAAAGGGTGATCAAGATGACTTGGAGCCTGAAACGGTGGCCCAAGTCCCTGCCAAGAGAAAGGGCAAGGGGTGCAGGAAACCGGCCCATGACGTGCCAACGGACCGGGAGGAGGCGGACCTTGAGCGGGACGGCCCAGTGCCTACACGGGAGCAGGTAGCCGAACTGGGGGACATCTCTGAGTTGACCCATTGGCAGCAAGAAGGGGTCCCACCAGGGAGGAAGGAGCAGAAAGAGTGGCCTTCTCTAGAGGGTCTTTGGCAGCAGGCTTCAGACCAGGCGGCACATTGGATCTACTGGGAGAATGATCTCCTGTACAGTGAGCCTAAGGCAGCTGATCCTGGGTCACTTGTGCTGGTGGTGCCCCAGCGCTTCAGGACCTTCCTACTGGGTCTGGCTCATGACGTGCCTTTGGCAGGACATTTGGGGCAGGACAAGACCTTTGACAGGCTTGTCACCCACTTCTTCTGCCCCCAAATGCAAAGTCAGTCAGATGGACATGGCAGGTCTTGCCAAACTTGCCAGGCAAGTGGTAAGAGTGGGAGGAACGCCTAAGCTCCTCTCTAACCTTTTCCAGTGGTTGGAACATCCTTTGAAATGGTAGGGATGGACATTGTGGGGTCACTGGATCTCAGGACAGCCATGGCCAACAGGTACATCCTGGTCTTGGTGGACCATACCACCCGGTTCCCAGAGGCAATCCCTTTCAGGACAACGATGGCGCCAGTGGTGGGCCGGGCATTAAAGGGGCTCTTTTTCTGAGGGGGGTACCCCAAAGAGGTGGTTTCTGACAGGGGGACCAATTTCATATCCAAGTATATGACATCCCTGTGGAAGGAGTGTGGTGTAACCTACAAGTTCACCACCCCTCACCACCCAAAGGTAACGGTCTGGTGGAGAGATTCAACCACACCTTGAAGGGCATGAGTAAGGGTGTAACAGAACCCATGAGGCGTAAGTGGGATGTCCTCTTGCCATGCCTTCTCTTTGAATACAGGGAGGTACCACAGAAGTCTCTTGGGTTTAGTCCCTTTGAGCTCCTGTATGGTTACCCTGTGAGAGGACCTCTGAGTTTGGTGGAGGAAGGCTGGAAGGCAGCTCCCAGGAAAACTCCCCAGGATGTGTTCAGTTACATGCTGGCCTACATAAACCCAACTGCCCGCTTCAGGAAACTCGCTCAGGCGAACCTATAAGCAAGCCAGGAAGAAATGAGGAAGTGGTATGACCAGAATGCCACTCTGGTCGAATTTCAACCTGTATATTTACAACAAGGGGTGGTGAGGGACAGAGTCTCTGAATTAAACAGAATACTCTCACCCAGTCAAGAGATCAGGGCTAGATCCAACACCGTTTTTTAGCTCACTGCACCATCCCAGTTTCAGAACCTGGCTGTATGCAAATTAGTCTGTTCCTGTCCCAGTGCATGATGGGAACAGGGCAAACCAAACTACAAAAGCCAATTCTTACACTGGGAAGGAAACAAGCTACCGGGGACCGGTTTCTGGCATTTCAGCCGTCTTCGGCCCGGCTTGCTTGAATCCTGATGGTGCAATGAGCAAGGGACTCACATCTGAGTATACCCTTCCACGCTTAGGGTGGACAAAAATATTTACAACAAGGGGTGGTGAGGGACAGAGTCTCTGAATTAAACAGAATACTCTCACCCAGTCAAGAGATCAGGGCTAGATCCAACACCGTTTTTTAGCTCACTGCACCATCCCAGTTTCAGAACCTGGCTGTATGCAAATTAGTCTGTTCCTGTCCCAGTGCATGATGGGAACAGGGCAAACCAAACTACAAAAGCCAATTCTTACACTGGGAAGGAAACAAGCTACCGGGGACCGGTTTCTGGCATTTCAGCCGTCTTCGGCCCGGCTTGCTTGAATCCTGATGGTGCAATGAGCAAGGGACTCACATCTGAGTATACCCTTCCACGCTTAGGGTGGACAAAAATATTTACAACAAGGGGTGGTGAGGGACAGAGTCTCTGAATTAAACAGAATACTCTCACCCAGTCAAGAGATCAGGGCTAGATCCAACACCGTTTTTTAGCTCACTGCACCATCCCAGTTTCGGCAAGCCGGGCCGAAGAGGCTGAAATGCCAGAAACCGGTCCCCGGTAGCTTGTCTCCTTTCTGGTAAAGAATTGGCTTGGTAGTTTAGTCTGCCCTGTTCCCATGATGCACTGGGCCAGGGACAGACTGATTTGCATATAGCCAGATTCTGAGCTGGGATGGGGCAGTGAGATAAATAACGGTGATGGATCAAGCCCTGATCTTTGGACTGGGTAAGAGTGGTCTGCTCAATTCAGACACTCTGTTCATCACCACCCCCTTTTGTAAATCGATTTTGGCCACTATAGGTGTGGCAGGGTATACTCAGACATGAGTCCCTTTCTCACTGCTCCATCAGGATTCAAGCAAGCCGGGCCGAAGAGGCTGAAATGCCAGAAACCGGTCCCCGGTAGCTTGTCTCCTTTCTGGTAAAGAATTGGCTTGGTAGTTTAGTCTGCCCTGTTCCCATGATGCACTGGGCCAGGGACAGACTGATTTGCATATAGCCAGATTCTGAGCTGGGATGGGGCAGTGAGATAAATAACGGTGATGGATCAAGCCCTCATCT